>NW_025799647.1:4349635-4442963 GCF_021613505.1 Equus quagga
TACTCTCAAATTTATTGACTTTTTAAAAAGGGAGATATTAATATAACGTACTCATTTTTAAGCTTAAAACATTTTACTCATTAAACAAATCCCATTGTGAACCAAAGCTTGGTTTAAATTTTTTAATTACTAATCAACATATATGTATATTTTCCTACAAATATACGAAAAGAGAAAATGATCACTATTCTAAGGTGCAGTACTATAAACTACAATTAAACTGACATCTCTATTTCAACAATCCTGATCTACTCTTAACTCCACAACCATATGCCAAGGAAGGGAATCAATTCCAAAAATTATAAATGAATTAGTTACCTGTCCATGTTTTGTCTCTGTAAAAAGCATCTTGCCACTTATCCTGGACATCATCTAAATAACTACTAAGTAGAAAGTAACTACTAAGAATCTATAAAATACCTTTCTTTCTGTATAACTTGCTTACATTTATTCTTTTCTTTTTCCTCTTTTATTTAAGTGGCAGATGTGGTGTGATTGAATTATGAAACATAGTTCTAGTTCTGTTCCCTTGGGTCTAAGATAATTACTACAAGATTCCGCTGTTACAAACTGTTGCACAGGTAAAGGAGGATTAAGGGTAGTGCTCATCTACAATATATGAGATAACTGGACTACGATATAGTTCTCCCCTAATTCTCACTATGGCACCTCACTTCATGCCTTTTTTGATTCTTCATGGGCCCTAATAAACTTTAATGCTTGTGACTTACATACCAGTCACAGATGTCATAAAACATAGACATTAAAAAATGAAACAAACCTTAAATCACCAGAGAAGTTAAGTTTTTCCCAGCAAAAGCAACTCTGGATGGATGCATCTCAAGATGGGTGTTTGGACAATTCACTTAGGATGTGGAAGTCACTTCCTGCAGCTCATTGACAAGCTTGAAAAAGTAGGTTATCACGGGGAAATAATACAAATCAAATGTGTTGCAGCAAGTGCTAATTATCCCAAATCTAACTTAATTCTATCAGAACAAAACCACTAAAATACAACTTTATTTCTTCAACAAGTCAACAGCAAGGAGGAAAAAAGAGGGGAGGGGACTATTCTAGATCAAAAGAAACTTAAAACAGACATTACACAACCAACTACAGTGAGGAGACATTTTGGAATCCTGATTCAAACAAACCAAACGCAAAATGACTTTTTGCACATAATTGGGGAGTTTAATATGGACTGAATATTAGTTAATTTTAAGGAATTATGGTTAATTTTTTTAGGTATGATAACAGCATTGCGGTTATGCTACAAAAAGTGCTGAGAAAGGGCAGAGGTTAAAGTCAAGTGATGGTACATGGGAATTCGATACACTATTTTTGTGTTTGAAGTTTAAAATTATAATTAGAATGAATAAACAAGTAAAACTTTAGTACTCAGTGATTTAAGCGTCTTCCCCTCAAGAAATTTAGTTACTGTTGGCCACATGACCAGGACCTAATACAGTGCCTGTCATATAGTAGTTGCTCAATAAACAAACCTTTGCTGAACACATTACTGGACTGCCTAATCAAAGAAAAGAATAATCAGACCTCTAAGATAGTAAAAGTGCCCCATTCAGAGTAGGTGACTAATTGTCTAAGAAAATGTGACTCCGTGTCAAGTCTGGGCAGCAGTACTCATAACAAGTTTAGGAAATTGCCCAATACAGGAGCAGGAATGTCAAAGACAAAAGAAAAGCTATCTAAAAATACTCTCACTAAAAAAGTAGGCAAAGTTGAGAAATGCAGGGAAAGGTTGCCCAGGAGCAAGCAGAAAGGAAATTTGCTGTCATGAGGAGGGGGAAACTGGAATATCGCAGAAGCTAGTTCATTCTTAGGAGTAACATTCCTTTAGGGTGATACTCAGCAAGGTAACTTCTGACTTCATTGCCTTCTCCTTTCTCTGTACTGCAATCTAGATGTTTATCTATTTACATTTAAACCAGTGAGGCATTACTAAAAGTATTCTGATCACTCTTTACAAATTTTCTTTCATTTGCCTACTGTTCTATCAAGAACAAACACTAGGAAAAATCTCTAGCTCTAATTTAGAAAAGTACGTGATGCTGCTTAAGAAGCCATAAATGATTCTGTCACAAAATAAATACTTTTTGCATTAGGAAAGAGATACAAATATTAATTGAGTTATAAAAGAGAATATTATTACCAATGGCAGGGACAGAAAAGTAAGTTTTGTAAGTCCTAATCAGATTCTATTATTTACCATCCCACACTTCAAAGGACCAGTATAGCCACTGGTTCATAACTCTTCTGTACAGTATTCCTAAAATAAAAGTAAGATCATTTTCTATTTGTAAAGAGGTCAAAGAGCAGAATTAGAATGCTCAGCATGTATGTAATGGTTTCTTAGCACTAGGAGGTTTTCGTGCATATTTTAATTGTTGTTTAAGGGGGCATGGGTTTTTTCCTTTAAAAATACTCTGCATCCATAAAGAAAAACGTGTAGTTTCTTTTCCTCTCCAAGAAACACTCTAGTTTATCAAATGAGTAATTTGCTTGAATAAGTGAGACCGTACAAACTTCATACCAGGCAAGAACTTTCTTCAAAGTGACAATGAACATAGTTTTTATCATCCTTTAAATTTTCTCAAATATATTTATTTATATTTAGGAATGTGTCTTTAAAGAAACTTCTGTCCCTTCATTTGACCCTCCAGTTGACCCTCCAGTTCAAGTGCCCATCACAGTCTGACTTAAAATTATGTCCCAACCATAAATTATCAGAAGTTACTACAAAAGTGATTCTAATTAGCCCAGATTTCTGAGGAAAAGGTTGGACTGTTTCCCTCCATCTCTATTCCTGCTTCTCTCTGAGTATTAGCATGACTCTCCTAAACCAGCTTTTCCACATCCTTACCATCTCAAGACTTGAGAGGACCTCTCTCCCTGCAAGGTGCAGTTCCAAAAACCCAGAACAGAGCTAGAATTTGCTCATCTCACATAATCATCCTTGAAACAATAATTGTGATGGTAACCAGCTTCGATTTGGACCATGTAACTAGAGTATGAGCAGTTCTCCAAAAGAGGCAGAGAAGAAGGGGCTATCAGTGACCTACATATAATCACTGGAGGAGTAGCTGGTGGCTAATTAACCAAATCAATCTATGTCTACCGCCACTGGAGGGCGGGGGATGCAGGGGACATAACGGCTATACATTATTTTTTAGAAATTCTATTTTTTTATTAGCAAATAAAATATCTATAAGTGCACTTACATGTTCTTTTATATTCCTGTCTAAAAAGTTTCTTTAATTAAAACTTTAGCAACTACAGAACTAACATCTACAGCAGCTTCTAACTGCAATGCTCTGCCTGTGAACAAATATCATGGAAAATGTTGGGAGCAGAGACTTCAGGGCTTTAGAAGCGGAAGAGTGAAATGGCACCAAGAGTTCAATCACAGACCAGGAAGCAGAAGGGGAGTTCCCTTGGGGGGGGGGGGGACACGGGGGAGGGCGGCTAACTAGGTTCAGCTATACAAAACAGAAAAACCCAAATTACCTGTGGCTTACATAAAACAGAAGTTTATTTCTCTCTGATGTAAAATAATCTGAAAAATAGGGAATCCAGGGCTGTTCTACCATGTCACCAAAGTAGTGTTCAGGTCTCCATTCCACCATCCCTAGAGTATAGCCCCTGTCCTCATGGGCTAAAGCTGGCAGCTGAAGAGAAAGATAAGAAGGGTACATCTCTTCCTTTGAATAGAATTTCGGGAAGTATCGCATACTTCCACCTACATATCACTGATCAGAACCTTTTCATAAGGTTATACCTAGCTGCAAGAGAACCTCAGAAACTTAGTCTTTCAGCAAGTAGAGCTAGTGCCCACTAAATATCTAGGTTTTGTTAACTTGAGAAAAACAGAGACTCTGTCATAACAGGTCAAAGGCAAGAAAGGTAGACGAAGATAGGAGATGTGAACGCAAACTTTCCTTCTCTAATCTCAAGGTACAAA
This sequence comes from Equus quagga, assembly GCF_021613505.1. Classification (NCBI taxonomy): domain Eukaryota; kingdom Metazoa; phylum Chordata; class Mammalia; order Perissodactyla; family Equidae; genus Equus; species Equus quagga. The sequence continues at coordinate 4,353,615 of NW_025799647.1, forward strand.
ATGGCTAGAATGAAATATTTTTGATGTGTTACTTACCTGAGAGAGAAGAAATGGAGAAAGAGGAGAAGGACCTTTAAATCTACTTCTTAGAGTATTTCCTACTCTTCCTATTATTACCCAAAAAAAGTCCATTTGAGAAATAACAAAAGTGTGCACCAAAATAATTTGGCTCGAGTTGTGAAACTTCCTTACTATACAGACGTATGAAACCAACATGTTTAACAAACAGAAAACACTAAGGTAGAGAAAGAGTTTAAAAACAAGCAAAGAACAAAATCACACCATCACTCTTCTACAGTTAAGACTTTTCAGTTACTTCTCAGGTCCAGAAAACAAGCCTAAACTCCTCTTTTCCATTACCACTCCACTGTTTGGTAAACCTCTCTCCTCATATCCACAAAGCAGAACTAATCTCCCTGGTTCTCCTTCCTTGCTGTTTTAAGGATTTTACTGTAATCCCTATGGAATCACAAGAATAATCATGAAGAAATTATAAGGTTTAACAAAATCATTAAATGTCCTGGGACTTCAAATATTCTCACTTTACTGGACAGAACTAATGATGTCAACTAGTATCCACTCACATATTTTCCTGTCTCAAACATATAAATTGCATTTCTAAGACCCTAAACATTAGGTGATATATTTCACAAAGTCTTTCTTTAACACAGGCATGATACAGTGGTGGCAGGAGTGGTGATGGTAGGACCAAATTAAGACCTTTAGAGGCCCCAGGTACAGAAAATATAGAGTGAAGTCCGGAAATGAAGAGTAACCTTCACTTATACAGCATACTTATACAGTATAACTCTATTAAATACTATACTAAGATTAAGTTAGTCCAATAAAATTCTTATTTCCTGATTAATACTTCAAACTTTTTTTTAAATATTAAGTGCTTTTAATTTTTTTTTTCAAATTCTTTTTCCTCTCCTTTGCTGGTACCCTAAGCCTTTGTTGGATATGCCTTTTAGGTAATCAGTATTAAGCAGTGCTAAGAAATAGATGCAAAAGCAGTTGCAAATTGAGGTCATCTACTCTGTGTCAGGTGTTTCACATGCATTATTAATAACTCTTACCACATTCACAAAAGGGAGATATTATCAACCTTGTTTTGCTGATAAAGAAATGGTTCAAAGAAGCTAGATAAGATACCCAAGGTCACTCACGCAGTAAATAGTGGAGTTGAGTATCTGAAATAGGTCTGTCTGTCTCCCAAGTCTGATCCATAAGACATATTGCCCATAGGCATCTCTTCAGAACCTGCTCCTGGACAAAATTTCATTTCAGAGAAATACTGAAAAATGATTTTTAAATGCATCATTTGATAGTACTCAAGTTTTCGAAGGAAGCTAAACACTGATAAATCTTCTAGATAATGGCTGTAAATATGTAGTCAGGACTGCTGGACTGTGCAACTCCAGAGAGCATTTTTTTTTTAATGTGAATGGTGTCCTCTCAATTGTGTGATGTACCAGCTATAATTCAAATACTTGTCAAAGGCCCTGTCAAGGCCATTTACGACTCTGTATTCAAAACAAAACTGCACTCACTTTTTAAAAAGCAGATTAAGTATTATCAAAATGTTAAAGAAAAAGGTAATATTTTAAAGCACATGAAAATATACTTAGCATTACTAGTCATCAGGAAAATGCAAATTAAAACCACAATGATAGATACCTACTTCTTTTAGTAAAAGTTTTTAAAAACTGACAACGTCAAGTGCTAGCAAGGATGTAGAGCAACTGGAACTCTTATACATTGCCAGTGGGAATGCAAAATAGTATAGCCACTTTGGAAAAAATTTTGGCAGTTTCTTATAAAATTAAACATACACTTACCATATGATTCTGCAATCCTACTCCTAGGTATTTACCCAAGTGAAATGAAAACACACGTTCATATAAAAAGCTATTCTCAAATGTTTACAGCAGCTTTATTCATAACTGCCAAAAACTAGAAACAACCCAAACATCTCTCAACAGATGAATGGATAAACAAACCATGGTGCATCCCTCTTACGGACTACTACTTAGCAATGTAAAGGAACAAGCTACTGATACATGCACCAACACGAATGACTCTCAAATGCATTTTCTAAGTGAAAGAGCCTGACCCAAAAGTCTACATAACCATGATTCTATTTATATAACATTCTGGAAAAAGTAAAACGATAACCATGGAGAATAGACCAGTGTTAACGAGGGCACTAGAGATAGCAGGGAGAGGGGAATCACAAAGGGGCACAGGCAGCTCTGTGTCTTGATAATGTGGTGGATACATATTCTATCCATTTGTCAAAATCGATAGAATTATACATGACAAACTATGAATTTTACTGCATGTAAATTTAAAAATTTTTTTTAAAATTTAATGTATGGAAAAATAAAGGAAGTATGCCAAAATGAAAAAAGAATGAGAGAAAAAGAAAAGGGTTTTAAAAACTACTAGTTGTAGAAATAGTTATCCTCTGGAGTTAATACAGGTGCCTCCACTGAGCTGTGGAGATAAAATATAAAATGCTTAACACAAGGCTTACCACACAGTAAATCCTCAACTAAAACTAGTTCCCTTCCCTTCACCTGCTTCTCTTTCCTATTTATGCATTTCTCTTTCCCTGTCTGCCACTCCTTTCTTTTCTTTCCTCCTCTTCTATGACTATACGTTGTTTTTACCTACTTCACATTCCTTCTCCCATTTCTCTGGTTAATAGTATTTTCATCCCTTGGGGAACTGACTGTCCCTCATTTTATGTGGTCCTGATAACCATGCCAATGAGAATTCCCTGCAGTGATTAGACCAAGGATGGGCACCACTGAAGGCCTTCCTTCAGAAACTGTAAGTTCTTAGCGGTCTGAGGCCATGCATCTCTGCCATGAAAGAAGCTGTCTAACATAAGCAGAAAATAAGACCAAAGCACAGAAAGAAGTGAAGTCAGGAAACGGAGAGCAACCTGAAGACATCACTTAAATTCCTGGATGTGGTTTGTTCCTGGACTGTTCCACCTGTGTTCTTCCTACTTACAGAGTCAGTAAGTCACCTTTCTGTTTAAGCCTTTTTAGAACTGTTGCTGCTGTTTTTAATGCTTCCCATTTTAAAAGCACAAAACATTTTGTTTCTCAAAGGGAGCAAAAAATAATAAGTTATCTCTTTACTTGCTGTGGCCTTCAGTTAATTTATTCTCCATATTAGTGGCTATTAATACAAAGACATTACCCAGCCCTACTGTAGGGCAATCACACATGGGTGAAAAGAGGTAGAAACAAAAGATGAAGCTATATCTAAGTAGACTGAAAAAACAGCTGCCCATTGAAGATTTACATTCCTAGTGTCAGGAACCTTAAACACAGCTTTTAATGTAAATTTTAGTCAGATTTCAAGTCTTCAATGCAGGTAGTGCTCACTTTTCACTGCTTTACATTTTACCACTCTACTAATTTAATGCTAGGTAATAAAGATAGATGTTACTTTGTGTCACTCTGGCTTCACATTGTTCACTCACTGATCTGCATCAACATCTGAAGAAAGGCAAGAGGCTAGGCCAATAGGAAAAACACGAAGGATTAAAGCAAGAGTCTTAAGAGTTGACAACGTATAATAAACTTCTAAGAAGTCTTTCTTCAGTGTGTTTGCCTGGAATGCCCCTACTTAATTCTTTGATGCTAAGCTTAAATGTCACTTCCTTTCAATACAGCCATCTCCACCCATCACACCCTAGTGGAACCGCCCCTGCATCTTCTCCCTCTATCATAGCAATTACCAAATTATGATTATTTATATGTTAGTGGTAACGAGAACCTAAATTTCTGCAGTAAAAAAATGAAACTAAAAGGAGCAGCTGAAGTAGAGAAACACTGTAGTAACAGAATTCATGCTGACAACTGAATGGATCTGATGGGGCATTCAAAGATGACTCTGAATTCAAGTTTGGGCAATGGGAGGGATAAAGCAAATTAGACAGAAAGGAAAGTTAGAAAGAATACATTTTTGGAGAAAGAAAACTCAGATTTGGGCATGCTGAGTTGAAGGCATGACACACAGGAGGGGCTCTCCAGCTAGAAACTGAAGTTCAGGCACTTACAGAATGGGAGTCACCTGAAGGAAGCACTAGTTGAAGCCTAAGGACCAGGTAACATTACAAGGAACAGAATCTAGATTAAGAGAAATGTGTAAGCAAAAACCTAAGAAACAAGTTCTGTAAGAGAAAAGAAGAGCAGCTAGAACAGGAGGAAAACCAGGAGGACTACAAAGTTATAAAGAGAAAGGAGGAAGAGGGGTTCACAGTGTCAAATCTGAAGAAGTAAAAAGCAAGAATTAAGACTGAAAAAAGTTCCCTGTTGGCAATTCAGAAGGTCACTGGTAACAACAGAGAACAGTTTTGGTGAAAAAGAAGGTAGCCAAATGGAAACAATACCGATATTGCTTTTTCCTTTGGGCTGCTGGGTAACAAAAAAAAAAAAAAATGGAAAGAGAGAAGAAAGAATAGGGAAAGGTGTTCTTTGGGTTTCAGGATTTTTTTTCTTTTTTTGTTTAAGCCATGAAAGATGTTGTAAGGAAAGATTGAAATAAAAATGATAAAGGAGGGCCAGCCCAGTGGCGCAGCAGTTAAATTCACACGTTCTGCTTTGCGGCGGCGCGGGGTTCACCGGTTCCAATCCCGGGTGCAGACATGGCACCGCCTGGCAAGCCATGCTGTGGTAGGCGTCCCACATATAAAGTAGAGGAAGATGTACACAGATGTGAGCTCAGGGCCAGGCTTCCTCAGCAAAAAGAGGAGGACTGGCAGCAGATGTTAGCTCAGGACTAATCTTCCTAAAAAAAAAAAAAAGAAAATGACAAAGGAGTTAACTAACGAACCTATATCTTCTAACAGGTAGAAGAGATAAAAAAGTAGCCATGAAGTAGTCAGGAAAGCCTAAAGGACACATCCCTGACACCACACGGTAGAGAGGAGGGAAAATTACATGATTTAGAGATAAAGAAAAGCAAAAAGGAAGAAGCTTCTGTCTGATGGTCTTAATCTTCTTACTCTTTTCCAAAAAAAAAGAAAAAGGAACTGAAATGACCTACAAAGTCTGAGAGCAGTATACTGGAATTGGGGGGCTAGGAAGGGGATAGAAAAGGTCTGAAATAGCCCCTGTAGGAAGAAAGTAGAAAAGAATTGTCAACAATATAAGCCAGCATTTTGGAGCATACTTTCTAATTAATTGTTCATTTCATTTTCACTTAGCCAGCAGGACACAATTCTCTCGTTGATTTGATTTGATTTGATTGTCTTTCTTCTGTAGAGACAGTCTTCTATATCTGATCTGAGGTAATGATGTTCTGTAGGTCTTCTTTTCCATTGTGTATTACTCCACTTTTTCTCTGTATGTTATAAAACTTTTAAATTAATCATTTTTACTGCTTTAATATGGTTCTCGTCTGGCTCTGATGCTTTGCTTAAATATCAAAGAAGTATCTGATTACTCAAGAAATCCTTAATATTTATTTTCTTAAAGTATTTGAGAGAACTACAAAAAGAATAGGAGTTCTAAACTTAGAAACGGCTATATCTTCTGACAGCTGCTCATTTATTATTAGATTAAAAATAAAAATTCCCTGGGAAAATATGAATAATGATCATCTTTAATATTTTGAAGCTTCAGCAGTTATAGAAAGAAGTGTCTCTTTTCCTTTACACTGAAATTTTTCCAATTATATAATTCATAGTTAGGTACTTTATATGTATTACCAATTCAGTGGGACATTTAAAATATGGCATAGCACACATTCAAAAGAATATTGTTGCCATAAAAATAGTCACCTTAAAAAGCTCTATACTTAACCCTAGAACACTGCCATTGCACACAAAGCTTTGGGATCCAACTTTTGGAACACCTTTAAAGTCTTAACACAATTTTTACATCATTGTCAAAAGTGACAAATGTTCAATCATTAAATATGTTTGATTTGGGGATAGCTCTGGTTATCACGAAGTTGTTTACCTAAATTAGAAATACCACTTTTGAACAAAAAGTGTTACTATACAGCATAAAACAAATATTCTTATGCTGCTGTACTGACACCATCATTAAAATGTATTTATAGGGGTTGGCCCAGTGGCGCAGCAGTTAAGTGCACACATTCCACTTCTCGGCGGCCTGGGTTCGCCGGTTCGGATCCTGGGTGCAGACATGGCACCGCTTGGCACACCATGCTGTGGCAGGCGTCCCACATATAAAGTGGAGGAAGATGGGCACGGATGTTAGCTCAGGGCCAGGCTTCCTCAGCAAAAAGAGGAGGACTGGCAGTGGTCAGCTCAGGGCTAATCTTCCTCAAAAAAAAAAAAATGTATTTATAGCTACATTCTCCTCCTCCATAGTGTCTGCTCTAGGGGTTACCTCTCACACAATTTTTTTTTTTTTTTGATGAAGATTAGTCCTGAGCTAAGTACTGCTAGTCCTCCTCTTTTTGCTAAGGAAGCCTGGCCCTGAGCTAACATCCGTGCCCATCTTCCTCCACTTTATATGTGGGACGCCTGCCACAGCATGGTTGCCAAGCAGTGCCATGTCCGCACCCAGGATCCGAACTGGCGAACCCCGGGCCACTGAAGCAGAACGTGCACACTTAACCACTGCGCCACCAGGCCGGCACTCTCACACAATTCTTATATGTTGGGTAAAAATAAAAGTTCAATCACTTTATAGTCATACTTCCTACTATTACAGGTAACGTAAGAAGCACTGATGGTTTCTAAGAGTCAAATTATTGAATATTTGAAAGTAATTACAGCACTCTCATTTTTAAATTCAGCTAGTTGTCATTCAATGCCCTTCTTTTATACTATACTGAAAATGAACACTACCCCACTGGCATATACCTGACACCAGCCTACTCAGTCACTTATCTACTCCTGTTACAAGCACATCCATATACACACGAACACTCCTATTTTTTAATTCCCTGTATATGTATTTTTTTCCTAATTTGTTACCTGAATGTTACCTGTCAGCTTTGTCTCCTGATGAGCCCTAGGACAGTCTTCCCAATGGCAGCCATACATTTCTGTTGGTTCTTCTTTGAAAAACAGTCTAATTCCATTTGCCTGCCTTGAGCCTAACTTGGCTCAAACTTAACTAAAACTGCTTCACCCCAACTTCTACTCCCACAACAAAAAAAACAACTAAAAAGCATACTCTTTTCATATGTTCATAAGAAGCTTCAATCATTTTTGAAGCTCTAACTCTGAGAATTATTCAACTTTGCCTTTATTCTCTTCAAAAATCTTTATTATTAACTCAGCATTTAAGATTATTCCTATTCTCAAAGCTATACACATGAACTAAGAAATGCCCAAGAAAAGTTTAATCAGCCATCTTGATTCTTCAAGACAGTTCCAAATTTGTCCATTGCTAAGTGATCTGTTAGACCATAAGCCGCATTTTGACTCAGAAGAAAAAAAACACAGTGACTATACTTAAGGGGAAAAGTTGAGATACATTCTAGGAAAAGGTCAGTGAACATCTACCCAGCTACGACAATCAGAATAGAAAAAAATCAAAACAATTCATTTTCTAGAGAAGGAAACAGAGACCCAGAAGGGACAAGCGGTGTACCCAAGTTCACACGTTTGGAGGCAGAGCCAACACTGGTATCCAAGTCTCCTGACTCCAAGTTGAAAGCTGTTCTACTTTATCCGTTCATTCAAATTAATGAACGCAATTATACTGAATGAAAGGAGCCAGACACAAAAGACTAGATACTGTATGATTCCATTACGGTCCAATTTCTAGAAATGGCAAAACCACAGCGACAAAAAGCACATCAGTGGTTGCCTGGGGCTGGGGCAGGGACTGGGCAAACAGGCAAACGGGAGGCTTTCGGAGGATGAAAGTGTTCTAAAATGGATAACTGTTGTACAACTGTATCTATGTACTAAAACTTGACCTGCGAATTTAACGGCATATAACTTATACTTTAACAAAACTATTCAAGAAATTACTAAATAGGAACTCAGATTTTAGCTTTAAGTCCATAGACTCTAAGGAAATTAAGTGCAAAAGTTATCATTAAAACATAAAAAAAACAGCTTTTTTCCAAACTTCAGATCCTTTTCCCTTCAGATTTCCCTGAAGTTAGGTACCTTACTTTCCAACCTTACATTTGCCACAGAAACAGAAAGGAGCAGGTACTGCACAAACATACACACAGGAACGGCGCACAATTCCTGTGCAAACACTTTAGTTATTGATCATGACTTCCTTCAGGGAGGATCTTCACTGCTCTAAGCCTCTGCAGACAGTTACAGAACAGAGGACGTGCTCATTTATCTGTCACCTGGCCTGACAAATTGCTCCAAAACAGAATTCTTCGGCCATTTCATTTTCATGATATCTCTGTCCATTATAATTTAAACACTAAGAGTCTTTTTATTAAAAGGTACCATTCTTCATTGCATATTTTCTTTAGTTTATTATTTGTGCATCCTTACTATGTATACATCTCTTCAGCTTACTCAGCATTGAGCATATTGTTTGTTTACTTACAAATTAAAAATAACATTGTGCCTCTCATCCTATGAATGCATTACACCTATGAGCAGTATGAAACTGATACTTCTACAGTTTGAACCTTAAAAACATGGGCCTTAAAAATAAACAGTTTTAATTCATGGAGGCCCAGATGTCTGTAATTATGTCACAGGAAGCAGTCAGGATTACTTAGTAAACCTACATTTCTCATGCTGCTGAGGCTCAGTTTACCAGGCTAAGAAGGAAAGACCTTTTGGCCTCAAGAATTTCAATTACCACCTTCCTAAGCCCTAGGGTTTCACTAAACTTTCTAAAAGAGAAAGAAAAATCTTAAACTTATAAAAACAAAGCAAAATGTTTACCCTGGCTTAAGTGGTAATTTTAAAGAATAGGTTTTCCCAAAATTACAATCTTTTGACATTTAGTAACTTAATGATTTAAGCAGTTATTCAAAGAACTCAAGACATGAAAAACATAACAGTCTCTACTGAATATCTCTCTCTTTCAGGTACAAGTACAATTCCATGTATTAAAGAAATTGAATCAGTCAGATCCCAAACAATTAGGGTCTTAATTATCAAACACGCAATTCGTCCTTGTGAACTTTTCACAATAATTGGCTTAAATCTACCAACAATAAATACTCCCATGAATGGAGAACACTGCTGTTCATTTTACCTTAAGAGTTAGCTCTCTGGGCAGGTCAGTGGCATAGTGGTTACATTCGTGTGCTCTGCTTCAGCAGGCCAGAGTTTGCAGGTTCAGATCCTGGGCACGGACCTATATCACTCATCAGCTCTGCTGTGGCAGCGACCCACAAACAAAACAGAGGAAGACCGGCACAGATGTTAGCACAGGGCTAATCTTCCGCAGCAAGAAAAAAAGTTCTCTTTAATGGACACAACATTTTTTTTTTACATTATGTTACTACAATGAGGCACACAAAGAAGGTGAAAAGATGTTCTAAAAACCAATTCCTGGGGACTGGCCCACTGGTGTAGTGGTTAAGTTCACGCACTCCACTTCAGCAGCCTGGGGTTCACAAGTTTGGATCCTGGGCACACGGACCTAAACAACACTCATCAAACCATGCTGAGGTGGCGTCCCACTTACAAAGTAGAGGAAGACTGGCACACATGTTAGCTCAGGGACAGCCTTCCTCAAGCAAAAAGAGGAGGACTGGCAAAAGATGTTAGCTCAGGACCAATCTTCTTCACCAAAAAAAATAATAAAATAAAATAAAAACCAATTCCTTGTAGTTAGAAACTCCATAAATGAAGACAGAAATAACAGAGGAGGCATGAGAACGCATTCCAGGAAACTGGAAGAGGGGATTATGATACATTAAATATTAGGTAGAACAATAATGTGACTGATAGAGGACCCTTAACAATGAACCAACATCTCCCTTACCACTTTTTTTTAAAGATTTTATTTTTCCTTTTTCTCCCAAAGTCCCTCAGTACATAAGTTGAATATTTTCAGGTGTGGGTCCTTCTAGTTGTGGCATGTGGGAGGCTGCCTCAGCATGGCTTGATGAGCGGTGCCATGTCCATACCCAGGATTCCAACCGGCAAAACCCCAGGCCGCCAAAGCAGAGAGCGTGAACTTAACCACTCGGCCACTGGGCCAGCCTCTCCCCATCACTTTTTACATGGAGTTACAAAATCATTTTTTAATAAATAATATTAAACCCTACACCAACTGAAATTCTTCTAGTCTCTTGCCTACTGCATCAAAAGGAAATGAAATTATTATAATAAACCTATTGTTACATAAAAGCTAATGTTTAACCTAGAAATGATCTAAGAACTCTAAGAAAAAAAAAATCCTGTAAAGATGGTCAAATCCCACATTTCCTACCACTGTTGGGAGAGGGAGGATGACAAACAGGGAGAAGGAGTGGGGGGAGAGAGAAAAACTTAAGAAGAAACCTCCCTCACCTCCAAACAAAGCAGGCTCATCCACCACTGCTATGATCCTCCGCCTCTCTCCATCTCCCTCCCGTCACTGTCCCAACACAGCTAAGGTCTGAGACAAAAGATATAATACAGAAGCTACAAACTGTATTTTTCTACCTTCACCACTAATCAAGATATTACAATCAATTATATTTGAAAATTATAAAAACAATGTTAAAAACTACCTTATGGAATGTTGACTTAAGTCATTTAATAACATTGGTATGTTTTTACAGTTTGATGGTCTGCGTATATTTTTTTTTCTACAGGCAAATTTAGTCTGGCTCTAGGTATTAATGGGGTTGGATCTCTCTTTCAAGGGATATAATATAAATAACCAGCCATAAAAATAATAAAAATTTAAAACTCATTCATGGTTCATTAACAATCTTAACTGAACACGTTCATTTTAGTTTAGCTGTATGCTTGAGGTAAGACAAAGACTCTCCCACTGTCATTCTTCTCCCACTTTTGGTCTTCTATAATGAGAAAGTCATAGCATTTAAAGTTCATATCATGTAGCGGCCTGCCCTGTAGCGCCGCAGTTAGCCTGGCGTGGTCCGCTTCAGTAGCCCAGGATTTGCCAGTTCCGATCCCAGGTGCAGACCCACACACCGCTTGTCAAGCCATGCTGTGGCAGGTGTCCAACATATAAAGTAGAGAAAGATGGGCATGGATGTTAGCTCAGGGCCAGTCTTCCTCAGCAAAAGAGGAGGACTGCTGGCAGATGTTAGCTCAGGGCTAATCTTCCTCAAAAAAAGATGTTTATATCATGTAATGTTTCTCATAACTCAGATTCTAAAATAAACATTAGCTTAATTTTTCATTTACATCTAAGATTACTATCAATATTTTATTATTTATTTTATAATGTGAACTTTATTTACAGTAACCAGTCATCAAGACTGTGGTAAGTCTGTTAAGTCTGATCTTCTTAACATAAATTTGTTGTCATGTTTATTCAGTTTATCCCATCAGAAAATAAATCTGAAAAACCCAAGCTCTAAGATACGACAATATATGGGGCATTTCAGTAGTGATCTTTAAAGTTTTATTCGTGCTTCAGTGAAGAGATATTACTGTAGAACCAAAACAAAAGAGAACAGCAAAGACAAATTTGAACTACAGCAGTACTAGCCTCATATTGGTATAATTTGTCAATTTTTTAAAAAACTTAAAATTCAAAACATATTTCTCCTTCACACGTCATTTTCTGACCAAAAGAACTATCACAAAAACATATTTTTAAAAAGTAGTAGATGAGTGAGGTATTAGGTTTTGGCAAATAGTTTTCTGCAAAGAAAACTTTTGAAATTAACCCTATAGCTCTGCTTTCTGTAACGAGTATGAGCAACTCTTATATTGAAATATATGACATAATCCCATGGGCCCCATTTGCTCTTCTTCCATTGAAAGGAAAATGTACAGTACCGTATAAAGTTTATACGGGTTATATGCTTAGAATATTGTAGCGATTGATATAAAGGCATTTAATCAAGTAAGAAAAACCTTGACTAAACAGGTGAGTGATATAGTTTGCTCTATTGGTTTGATTCCTAATTATTCCAAAGAGAGAACTGTGGGATGATGGGGAGTGGTTGAAGAAGGGGAGATGTACGCAGGAGATAAAATGTACAGAGAAAGGAAGGTTGAGACTAATCTGTTAAAAAATACATCTTAAACACATACACATCCCAATGTAATATTCTTCTGTTGGTAATTTTTAAAAGGTTTTTTAAAAATCTGTTGTAAATATCTTTTACTTTTAAACAGGTTTAATTATCTCATTACAGCAAACTATAATTTAATAACAGTTCAAACAACAAAGAAACCATATACTATACGGTACAGAAATATAAGCCAGAGAATCACTAACTCGAGAACCAAAGGAAATCTTGTGTTTGTCCTCTAAATGCTGTACCTACTAGAATACTGTTGACTATAGAAAACTAGAAGTTGGGATCTCATCTGAAAAGCACCAATAGGACCAGTATTGATGCAGGGTATAAAGGTATTATAACAGTAATATCTTAAGTTTCAGAGTTGTTTAGAATCTTAGTTTTCTTTTATTTATAAGCAAAGAAACTTATTTACATGCCTATTTTTATATTTACTCTTATGATTATAAAATGGAAACACTTTCTTTTACTTTTATAAATGTGCTATAATATGAAATGGGAGTATTTCCCATTTAATTAAACCAAGAGATTTACTGAATTCAGTTTATAATAAATCAAAAATAACTATTAAAGAAATGGGAAAAGCTACATGAAAATATTCTGGCATGCCTTATAAAACTTTAATTTATAGCATTAACTCCTTAAATATGGTAAACACCTCACTATTCTGTATCTCAGAGATTGTCATTCCTTCTAAAGAATCTTATTTTTTATTTTATCAGCATTGAAATTCTATTTACATTATGGAGAACAAACAGCCCTACCACTAGCCTCAGAAAACTAAATATTCTAATGATTTCAATATATACATTATCAATTTCTAGCTTTGAATTTAAAAAAATATGTGAACCGTAAGAAGTAAATTCACATACCTAACTGATTATGGTTTAGAAATCTAAATAAAGTGCCATAGACCAAAGAATAACTGCTGCCTATTCAAAGTCACAAGTTCAATTTGGTAGATTGGCTGGACTTACTACATTACAGTGCAGGGGACACTTCTTAAAGTGACCTTGAGATCCTGCTCTCCAGATGTTTGAAGGGTCCCTTTCTTTATTGAAAGTATCTCTACTTTTGATAAATGCCTATCTTACTACACAATTGACATCCTTGCCCATATAAGTCTCTACTTGAAGCTTTTTTTGAAATTTTAGGACTGTAAATATCATAAAGAAAAAATTTAAGAACATGCAACATGCACAAACAGTCAAGATATACTCCTTCCCTTTTGATGCAACGCACAAGAAGGTTAGGAAACTACTATCACACACTCTAAGTTTGGGGACATATTTTCAGAGATTTTAAATGAGAAATTCAGTAACTCCTAAGCATTTACTGTCCATTATTTCAGATCACGAAAAGATTTCTGAACTAATTTGTAACACACAATACATATAATCCACAAATAACTATATGCAGATATATGCCCGTGTCAATTCCCTTACTCTTTTATTTAAAAATTGTTTCTTCTGGCCATAAAAATCTGGTCTGGGGTGTTTTTAAAAGTTCAAACATATATTAAGCTATGCTTTGCTTTGACACTAGCTCCCCCTCCAGACCAAACTACTAATATAACTGCACCTAAAAAAATAAACAAGGAACACAAGTTTTCCCAAGCCACTAGCAAATTTCAAAATTCACCATTTCGAAAGACATTCCAATTCCTTAAAATAACTAGTTAAAATCTGCAACCACACAATACAGAATGTAATCAGAATTATTGTTTTTCCAATTCCATACATCTCAAATAGAACTGACTTGTAGGAAAAACACCTGCAAGGGACTCTTTACATTTAAGAACATCCTAAAATACAATCTATACAGGGCTATATTTTATGGAAATTGTTTTGAATCACTCTCCTAATAAACAACAATATACTCTTCATGTTAACTCACTACTTGTCAAAGACACCATTTTGCATCTGTTTCTGCAATCTATGCAAGTTTCATTCCAGCTGTTCAGCTCTTCAATTCAAATAGAATTCTCAATTTATAAAGCAGCACAAGGGAAATCCACACCTCCAAGCCACCTTCTATGTTCCTTACTGCCTATTCATTTCTAACTCGCTACGTTTTTACATACGAAGCTATAAAATCAAATCTTCAAATGTTTGAACTCCCACCTTATCCTTACTATTGTAGTATTTATAAACCAAGTAATTAAGACTTTCTATACACATTTTGTGGTATATTTCACGATGCTAACAAAGTACAGGGCCTTATTATTTGGCATAGGATCTCACATTACTTTCAAATTATTTTAAAGAAGGGAGAACACAACTTACTCCATTATTTCAGTATAGCTTTGTAGTGCATAAATAATTTCTCTCCTAAAATGTTTTCTACCTGATGCACCCTTTAAAAGAATTATGCATAAAAACATAAAAATTTAAATTTAATCGAGAAAAAATGCACTTAACCCCAGGAAATAACAACGGGGAAAAAACGATAATGAAGCCTTGCCTACAGTTTCTAAAGAGAGCCAAGCCAAAGTTCAGTCAGTTACATGTGATGAGTTTAATTCTAAAGTGATGGAAAACTTTTGTAGAAATTGGTTTTGCGTTACCTTGAGGTTTGCCTACTGGGGATTCTGGCTCTCCTAGGTCCACCTTTTTGAATTGGCGTAAGTCAACTTGTAAGTTAATTCAAATACGGGAAGAAAAAAACACCTTTCCATTCCTTTATCCAAGGCCTCAGTCAAAAGACTAATATACGGCAAAACGCAAAATGCTCACCAGGGATAAACCCTAACCATGACACTGCCATTTAACTTAAGAAATACACTGCGTCTCTGACGTTCTGTGGCTGAAGATTGCAATCCCCACAGTGGCAGAAGAGGTGCTGCACCCGATAACCCACTCTTGCAGGACAAAGCTCTTTTAACTAAGAAATATAGACTCATCTAATCTTCCCAAATAAGTTTAGATACTCCAAAGCCGCCAGCTCATCATTTCCACACCAAATGGGGGCTGCAGCGGCTCTCGCGCCTTTCACCGCCCTAGGATCGGCCCCTCGCTGGGAGCGCATCTTCGTCCAGGTCCACTCCCTGATCCGAGCCGAGATCCCCTCCCGAAAGCCCAAAACGCACAGGCATCCTCCCCACAGCCTGTGACCACAAGGACCGAGTTGCTGGCGAGAGAGCAGGTAGGTGCAGAGGAGGAAAGAGGGGCACCTCCCACCCCGCCCCCATTCCTTCTCTCCTCAGCTCCGGCCCCTGCCCTAAGCGAGGATGCGCGACGCCCAGGGCAGCGGCGGCGCCCCTCACCCCCGACCCGCGCCCAGGCACCGCCGGAGCGTCCCGGGGGCTCCCTCCCCACTTTTCCCGGAGCCGCTGGATAAGCAGCAGCAGTTGCAGCTAGAGGCCCGGGGGTCGCCTGGGGAAAAAGAGCAACGACAGCCCCCCACCACATCGCCAGAGCCTCCGCAGATCCCGCGTCTAACCAGCCCCAGACCCCGAGGCGCGCGGGGCCCGGCTCCGAAACGGCCCCTTACCCGAGGCGGCTGCAGAGGCGGTCTCCGCCGGTCCCCAGTCGCCGCCGCTGCGGCCGCCCCAGCCCTCAGCCGCAGCTGCCCGGCGCCGGGGGAGCGGGAGGGGTGGCTGGGTGGAGGATGCTACTCCCGACTGAAGGGAGAGGAAGAAACGGAAACAGGAACCACCGCCACCGCCGCTTAACGGAGCCTTCGGCGCCACTGACTGAGCGAGAGCGGGAGGCGGCGCGAGCCGGGCATTCGCTGACAGCGCGACACCGAGCGCGAGCCGGGTCCCGGGCGCGCGACCCCGAGCGGCGCCGGCCCCATTCCGCGAAAGGAAGGGGACGGGGCGGCTGGGGGCTGGGAGGGGGCGGGGGCCTGGAGCTGAGGGAACCTGACTCCTCGGGTCGGCCCGAGATAACGCGCGCACGCGCCGGAGCGGCTCTGACAACGAGCGCAGGCGGGGAAGCCTCGGCCAGCGCAGGCGTGCGCGCGGATGGGGGCGCGCGCCCCTCAGCGTTCCAGGCTGCTGGGAGAGGGCGCGCATGCGCCGGCCGCTGCCCCCCTACGGCGACCCTGGCATGTGCCAGGGCTTCTCCCCGCCCCCTTCTCGCTGCGCCCGTGGACAGCGTAGCCGCAGCAACCAGCGCCAGGCAGAGCCGCGGGCCACAGCGGAACCGGGAGCTTCCAGCAGGCAGCAGCTCCGCGCGCCGCCGCCGGCTCCAACACGAGCGTAGGCCGCCCTCTACCGCCTGCAGGCCGGAGGCTGAGGGGGCGCGAGTCGAGCCGGGCTCCCCACTCCCGGGAGCGCCACCTCCAGGGAATGCCGTATTCTCGCCCGCGGAGAGTGCCCGTGCCGGTTCGGCCCGCGGCCCTAGGGAGCACTGGTGCTGGAGATCTGAAGCAGGCTCCTTGCTACTTTTAAGGAGTGATCACTGCTGCCCAACCCTGCAGCCCAGGTCCGGGTACCCGGCTGCAGCTTGCAGCGCGATCATAGAATGGCATCGCACCCACATGCGCCTAGCAAAGCCCTATCTTATTGTGAGAGCTGTGTTTCCGCCCTCGCCCCGGCAGAAAGACCCCCCACGAGGGCCTGAGTTAGATGCCTGGCCTCTCCCCCGACCCGCGGCTGCGACAGCGCCTCTGAGGCGGAAGTTTATTCAGTACGGGAAAGAGAACACGGGGGGGAGCTTCTCCCTAGGATGCTTCCTACCCGCTCGGACTCGGGAAATTCCTGGCGCCCGCGGTGCAGAGTAGTGGGCCGAAGAGCTAGCTCGGACCAGCCCGGACGGCGAGCTGAGCCGGAGGACCCAAGCGCGCCACCCGGGTACACAAAGTAGTCGCGGGCCGCGAGGGGGGGGTGGGGGGGGTGCTACGGGGGCCAATCAGAGGCCCGAGCCGCGTGAGTGGAGTGTGAGCCGACCAATCACACGCCGGAGGATGAGCTTCCCGTAGAGAACTCTTCCCTGTCGCCTCCAGACCCAGATCCCAAGCCCTGGGGCGCAGTGCCGCGGAAAGGCGAAATGGTGCCCTAAAGACAGGAGAATTATTTCTCTAGTCTTGGGTATTTTTAAGTAAATGCCTTGGGTACTTATCCCAGAGCAAACAGCGGCGGCCTTTTCCATGCCGAGTATGGAAAGGATCACAAAAGAGATTTAAGAGGCCTGCCAAGATTGCAATCTGCCTAATAACATTAATAAATGTACAGCATTTTTTGAGACCTTTTTCTAGGCCAGGAACTGTATTACAGAAATACAAATAAGATACTGCTGATTCAAAGAAGAAAAAAAGTTCCCTGTCCTCAAGAAGCTCAACTGCTTCTGAGGGAGGTTTGCTGGACCTTGTGACTCTGGTATTTGTCGTCAGCCTTTAAACAAAAAGCTCTCCATGAAGTAGTTTGCAGTCATTTTTATCCTTCTCTTCCTGTAATAAGAGAAAATTGAGAGAAATGTAGAGTGACTTATCTAAGGTCACACAAAAACATGCTAGCAGAGCCAGAATTATGTTCTAGCTCAGAGAGCTTAGATGTCATCATTCAGCAATCGTTTATTGACGGCATGGTTGCTGTCCTCTACTAAAGAGGTTTCTGCACTAAGCTTATAAACGGAACAAAATTCTGCTATAAGGGCCACACGCTTTGTTTGTTGGAAATGAACAGAAATTTTAGGCGTATGCTATGGTAAGATGGATTAGAAGCTGAAGCCTTACCAGTCATACTGTAGATAATTTTTAGAAGTCAGAGGTGAGGTGAATATTTACTTTTTAGTTTAAACAGAATTTTAAAAATATTTTAGCAAGCGTGTTTAACTCTAAAGCTTATCTTGTATAATACTTTAAAATCTCCAAGTTTAAAGCTTTACTTTACATTTGCCTCAAAACATCTGGTTTTTTATCTGGCCTTCATTTTTCCTTTCCAAAAACCTAGGAATTAAAACACTTATCTTCTCTACCTCCTTCTGATCAAAAAAAAAAATCTGTCCAAAGAATGTCCAAGATTTAGTGCATTTTTATAGGACAATACAATATATATTAAAATACCAAATAACTTTAGTGTCTCTAGAATACACTCGGAAACTAGTTCTTCAGTGATTCGGATTGTGGGGTTGAGTCACTGTGCTTCTCAGCCTGTGACAGAACACTGTTATCTAAGCCCTTTCCAGGATCTGGCTGCCACGTCAGAATTGGAAGTATCAGTTAAAACAACTGACTTTTGAGAGCAAATCTTTACATATTAAGTTCCAGACAAATAATGAATCTCCAGAAAATTCACAACAGTCCCAGCTTTTAAAAAACACATTTCTTTTCCTCTCTCCAGAGAGGAATATTACTGAAACTCTGCCTTTCTCTTGCCAGGTTAAATTTCTAAGAGAGAAAGTATCCCCAAAATGTTCTAAACAGCACTGGCCACCAGAAGACATCTCTGTCAACGGTGGTTTTCTCCACAAGCTCAGGCTCCCCCGCTGCTGCTGGGCCCTCTCACGCTCTCTGTTCTCCTCAGCTGCCTGCCCCTGCCTCTCGGCACTCCTAGTTTCTGATATTTGCTTAAGCAAGTAGAAGTGCCCCACCACCTCCTTCACCCCTCCCCTCACCAACTAGGCTTGAGAACTATCTTTGCTTATCTGAAAACCTACAAAGAAGTTCTGCTCAACAAAACATTGTACAGAACATTCTTCATGACATGTTATCCTGAGAACTAATAGAACCTTGTCAGTACATTTTCTTCTTTTACACAGCCTGGGTGAAATTCTTAGTCATCAGCCAGAGCTGTGGGGTCTTGGGGGTGGAGCAAGGAGGAGTCAACCATTAGACAATGGAAAAGACCAAATGAAAGTTAGAGTACACGAGTAGCCGTTTTATTGAGAGGTTAGCTAGATCAAAGTTAATGAACTCAAATACTATCACGTTTCCAAAGTAGTGAGCATTCCTATAGGAACTAGTTTGAAACTTACTACCATTTTATGAACGACTATGATAAAAAGAATACTCAAGGTTTAATATTGCTGAGTACCAGACCCCATGGTAAACTATTTACTTCCATCATTTAATTCTCAAATCAACCCTTTGAGGTGGATCTGTTATCACTGTGGGGGGACCTGCAGGGTCCCAGAGGAGGGTTGAGGAGGCTCTCAGGAGGGGCAGGAACAGCTGCTCACCAAATAGTTTAGAAATGTTTCCATCTCTGCCAATGTGGACCAACTGAATGTCAGCCCTGGAAACATTCCTAATAACTTTTAATTGTTCTTGTTTGCTAATTCTTGCTCTAGTTACATTTTAGGATTCCATTTCGCAGCTAATCAGCCAAAGGACAGCATTGTTATTGCTACATACAAAATGTGACCTTGCATTTTACCCATTTGGGCCTTAGTTTTCCCATCTATAAAATAAAGGGGTTGGACTAGATAAATTCTAGTTGTTTACCAGTTCTAAAACTATAAATCTAGCCAGCTTGACACACCATTGACACTAACTACAACAATGAAATATGGAAAAATAGTCTATATTTTCAAATCCAGTAAATATTTTAACTCACTTTTGAGCCAGCTCCTTAAATAGAAACTGTATCTACACCCACTCGTTAAAGAGCCAGAGCCAATCTTTCCAGTCTGAAGAGCAAATGAAGTGACTGATTTAAAGGCTGATGAAACCAGCCGAACTATCCCTTCCTGTGACTTGCCTCCATGGCTGAAATTTCTGTCTTCTCCATTGGAATACAACATCATATAGTTCACAAGAAGTTGATTTCTTATTCAACATCCACCCCTGTTCCTTCTTTATTAATCGAGTTCCTTGTTTTTGTTATTTGTTTGTTTTTTAGGTAACCCATCCAACCTCCACTTACAGAAGGGGAACTCAATTAGCCTGAGTCAATCAGTAAATGAATTCCCTGGTATGGTAGAGACTTGTAATGCTTACCCTGTCTTTCCAGGCATATACAGAGATGACATTCTCACACATACATCCCTGCCACCCACCCCCACCCTTGTAGATGGCTGGACCATGTGACTAGTTATAGACACTAGCCTGTAGTGGGCTGTGGGTAGAAGTGATACGTGTCACTTCAAGCTAAAGCATTTAATTGCAAGTATAAGTCCTTACAGTGTTTATTCTTCTCCAGCCTCAAGACCTGTATTGTTGAAGATGATAAAGCCTTTGTCAGCCTAGGTCCCCAAGAAAGGACCGTGTAGCACAGCCCACCTCCCACCCTCATCAAGTCAGGGTGGATATATAGTTTGAGTAAAAAATATAACTTTGTTGTTTAAGCCACTGAGATTTGGGGTTATTTTTTTACTGCAGTATGACCTAGAATCTAAATTATGCTAGGTCCTATACTATTCTAATTAATACACCTGAAAACCATTATAGTCCTGGGGTAAAGTGGCCCAATCAGACTGAAGGGAAGGATTTTTAGTCCATGCTTAGGGGGGAGGACTCTCTCCTTCCTAACAGGTATGAACAAGTCAGCCTATAACCCAGATTGCCAGTGGCAGCAATCAAACAACCACAAGAGGAACTCACCTTAGAATGAAGTCAACACACTGAGGATGGCAAACAGAGAGAAAAACCCTTAAAGGTATTATTGAGCTGATGGTTACATCGCTCCTGAAGGCTACTCTTCTCTGAACTTTTAATTCTGCAAAATAATAATTTGTCTGCTTCTCCATAACACCCTAAGCAGAAACTACATCCTGTATATCTTTAATTTCATCGCAGTTCCTCACACAGATCTAGCTCAAGAAGCACTCAAAAATATTGGATGAATTAAAATTTTAAAAAATATAATAGCTCACACTCTTGCCTTCAGAAATAAAATATTACCTACAGTAACAAAGGGAAAAAGTAATTTGATTCAACCCAATCCTTTTATAGATGAGGAGATTAAGACCCAGACACATTACAAGATTTATCAAGTTCACATAGCTTTGTTATGGCAGAACTGAGGGGGAAAAAAGCAACTAATAATTGCTTCATCAAAAATGACCATAGTTTCCAACTCAAGATAGAGAAGTAATGAGACAGTATATTACCCTGGTAGTTAAAAACTTTTAAGTTAAGACAAATGTAGCTTACATACTAGTTATATGATCTTGGACAAGTTACTTAACCTCCCTGAACTCTGGTTTTTCCATCTGTAAAAGAGGATAATAATCTCTAACGCATAGACTTCTGAGGAATAAATGACTGAACATACAAAAAACATTTAGCATAATGCCTAACACATAAATATTCTATATATTGCAGTCCTGTCAAATGATGTTTATTCATAGCTAAATCAATTTTTGTGCTTTAGGATAGATCTTTTTCTCCATCATCATTCATTTAATTCAGACCACCTGTGTTTTTCCATCATGTATAATTGTAGTGTAGACTATACAAGTGTGTAGCCAGCGCCCAACTTTCCTCTAGGGATGTTCCTCCCATTTCCACACTTCTACCATATGATGGAAGCAGGAGGAGCCATGTTACTGCTGACTATCCCTTGGTCAAAGCTAACTGGTCAAGAAGTGGAAACCTGACCCAAGATGGCCAGTGAAGCCATTCCTCCAAGATTTTTAGACTTTCAAGGAGAGGTCATCTCAAGCCTCACATAGATATAGAATCTGGGAGATGTCACTGGATATGTTTTCTTGCCAAGTGGAAAAACAAATTCTGCAGTGAGAGAATAAAGTCAATGAACAGAGGGAAGCAGACAGGATGGATAAAGTGTCTTTGTTATACTGGAATGCCCATTTCCAGGGTTTCTTGACCATTGGCAGAATCTCTGCCTTTTCTTCTGCTTAGGCCTCTCCCAAGGGTTTCCCCCATATCCTTCCAATATATTCCCCGTTTTACATAAACTAATTCCAGGTGGGTTTATTTTAGATGCAATTAATGCAATGATATGCTATATGATGTCATCATAAAGTAAAAAGTAAGAAGAGGGAAAATTCTTAGATTCATTATCTTTTTTTTTTTTTAAAGATTGGCGCCTGAGCTAACAACTGTTGCCAATCTTTTTTTTTTTTCCTGCTTTTTCTCCCCAAACTCCCCCCAGTACATACTTGTATATTTTAGTTGTGGGTCCTTTTAGTTGTGGCATGTGGCACACCTCCTCGGCGTGGCCTGATGAGCGGTGCCATGTTCGTGCCCAGGATTTGAACTGGTGAAACCCTGGGCTGCCGAAGCAGAGCACATAAACTTAACCTCTTGGCCATGGGGCCAGCCCCCAGATTCATTATCTTTATTAACAGCTTGAGCGATACCTCCAAGAATATGGTCATCAAGTGTATAAAAAGAAACTAATAAATGTTTATCAAATGCCGACTGTGTAAAGTACCTGCAGCAGAGACTTCAAATTACCCCCCTATATCTGTTCTCTCATTCTTCCATAATAACCAACCCTCCAATTTTTAGATGGTCCTATTTCCACTCAGCTAAAATCTTATATTTCCCACTTTCCCTTGCAAGCGGGTGTGGTCACATGACTAAATTATGGCTGTTGAGATCTAAGCAGAAATGTTGTGTGGGACTTCTATTAAAAGAAAAAGTCATTAAAAGAAAGGGAATATACCCTTCTCATCCCTTCTCTCCGTCCTGTTACCTGGGATATGATGTGATGACTGGAGCTCTTTCAGCCATCTTCCACCATGAGGAGGATAGTCATACCCTGGGGATAGCATGACAGTGAGTGGGAAAGAGCTGGCTCCCTGACAACTTGTGGAACCTCCATTCCAATAGTGGACTGCTCACCTCCAAAATTCTTTTATGTGAAAAAGAAATATGCTTCTGTCTTATTTAAGCCACTACCATCTAGGTTTTTCTGTTCCATCCGCTGAACCTAATCCTGATACAATGCCACAGTAGTTCGATAAATTATATTAAGTTGGATTGTTAATGCTCTACAAAAAAGAGAAACAAATCCAAACAGATTTGAAAGAAATGTAACAAAGACAAGTACATGGTACTATATTTAAAAATTTTAAACCAAAAATGAAGATGCAGACTGGGGAAGAATGGGATAGGTGCAAGAGAAAAAAAAAAATTCAGAGAGAAAAATTCCAGCAAAAAATAATAATAATAATTTACCACTGTCCATATGTTATAAATACTTGCTCCAGTAAGAATGAACCTTGCTGAAGTCACCAAAGTTCCAATGTTCCACTTTGCAGGGGCAAAAACTATCTTCTGAGTTCACCCGAGGGAAAATCAGATTCTGGGGAGAAAGACTAGGTCTGACCAAGCTGAGAAAAGTCTGAAACACCAGAAGGCCCCTTGAGGGCCGAGATCCTGCCTATCTGCCTTAATCACCACCAGCAGCATATTTGTTGAACGAGTTAATTAATTTTCATTGCAATTTTACTGCCAAGGGGATCCAGAAACTCGTAACCTCTGGCTAGTTAAGATCTTCTACAGTTACCATGGGAACAAGGCAGTATAGAGTCGTGGTTCAGAACGCAGATTCTAACTATATTCGAATCCTTGCTCTGTCACTTAATGGTGATGAGACCTTGGGAAACTTTTTAAACTTCTCTCTGTCTCATTTTTTTCATTCATGTAAAACGGGAATGATAATATTATCTACCTCATCAGGTTGTTGTTACTGTAAAATGAGTAGGAAGAGTGCCTGGGAGCCGGCCGGCCGGGTGGCATAGTGGTGAAGTTCACGTGTTCTGCTTCCATGGCCCAGGGTTCATGAGTTGGGATCCCAGGGACAGACCTACATACCACTCATCAAGGTATGCTGTGGCGGCATCCCACATACAAAATAGAAGAAGACTGGCACAGATGTTAGCTCAGGGCCAGCCTTCCTCACCAAAAAAAAGAAAGAAAGAAAGAAAGAAGGGTACCTGGCACAGAATAAGCACAAAATAAATGTTAGCCATTTATAGCTCTACAAAAACCCTAAGATAAAGCAAGCCTTTGTGGATACTATTATGATTATCTGATCTAAATCCAAAGTCAAGATAACATGAAAGCAGAACCTCAGGAAGAAAAATAAACAGGTGATTGACAAGATTTCCTGGACCAAAGGCTGAATGTCATTTCAGTTCTGTAATACATGCTACAACACAACTGTTGGTATTTAAAACAAAGAGTAAACGTTCTAAAAACAACCCCCTATAAAATGTGCTGGCACGATTTACAAGTAAACTTGTAAAGTCACACCGATAGGGTCAAGTGGAGCAAACTAATGTTTCAGGGCTGATCATTTCATTTAAAATATACTCGCATTCTTCTGGGCTCTTACATTGACATGTCAAACGCCTGAGAAGTCCATCCAACTTACCTGAGCTCTTTAAGGTGCAAGGAGCCAAGTAACCAAGTTACTTCAAGGAAAGGGAACTTTGAGCTGTTTTCAGTTCAAAACACGTGAACTGAAATGAAACTTGCCCTGGGGCTGAACTGCCATCAGATACTGAGGTGAATGGAGACCTGCTCCTCCACGTTTCTGTCTCTCTCGTTCCCCAGGTGGTTTCTGCTCATCTGCTCTTCTCTCAGTACCAACTGGCTTCCATTCTTTATTCTACCTTTTGGTTTCTGCTTGCTCATAATTTTTGTTCCCTTATAATTTCATCTTTCTCGTGGCACAAGACACAATCTTAACTTTTTTTTTTTTTGAGGAAGATTAGCCCTGAGCTAACATCTGCCGCCAATCGTCCTCTTTTTGCTGAGCAAGACTGGCCCTGAGCTAACATCTGTGCTCATCTTCCTCTACTTTTTTATATGGGGGACGCCTGCCACAGCATGACTTGACAAGCAATGTGTAGGTCCACACCCAGGGTCCAAGCCAGTGAAACCCAGGCCGCCAAAGCAGAACGTGTGAACTTAACCACTATGCCACTGGGCTGGCCCCAATCTTAACTTTCACATTCTCAGTTTCTTGGTTCACGTTCTCCAGAGAGGGAAATCTCATTGGATCTTCATGTCTTTCTCTACTAAGACACATCATAGGTCTTCTGGCCTTCAGTCAGGTATTAATTCTGGTCCAAACTACTGTGTCAAGGTGATGGTGGCTGCTTCTTCACTAGGAGCTATGGGACCCTTTAGTAGAAGCAGGAGGTGGGCAGACACAAGAATTGACATCTCTGGTACCCTGCTATACTCCTTTCCCTTACTTTCTCCTTCAGTTTTCTACAACTCTCCTAATCTCACTGATATTCACCTATAGATCTTACCACTCTCTCCTTCTATTCTCAGTACTTAGCAATGTAACTCAATCTCAGCCTTCATATTGGCCTTTGCAAATTCTCTAATGCATGGTTTCCAGTAAATGTTGGTCTTGGTTTGTTTATGAAGTCAAGTGGGCTATGTTGGAGTTCGTCTCCACACGGACCATCTAGTTTCTCACCAACCAAATGACTCAGCCTCCTTTACACTGGTCTGGTCACAAAGTGAGCTCAGGAGAAATCATGAGCTATGTAAATGCAACACTCATGGCTCCTTTTAAAATTAACAAAAAGATGAAAGCCCTATGACAATGGGATAAAACCGTCTTCACATAGAACAGATAGACATCTTAAAAGCAAATCTCCAGACAAGTTTTACTAAAAGCTAATGCTATCATATGTTGAAACAAAGAGTTTATGAATATCTAACATTTAAATAGTAGCAACAGAAATCATATAGCTCTGAATTAACAACAAAGGAGGCTGGGAAATACAGAGGAGCACATGGATATTTGGTGGGCACTAATGTCTCTGCCACATGTGGTAGATGACTTCCACAATATGTGGCATGGCTCTGGATACAATAATTTAAAGAAGAAATAACCAGGAAATGAAATGGATAGCAGGAGGTGAATTCAGGAATTGTGAAGGATGTGATAACTGATTAGTTGAAAAAGTGGCTAAAGATGAATGAGATTTGGGGCTTGAGTGACTAGTTATTTGGTACCATTAATGTAATTCATGGTTCAGTATATTGACATTTAGAATTCAGGTCTTCTGATCCCAAACCCAAAATTCTGTTCATTCTGTCAGGCTCAATATTTCATTTACAAAACAGCAAAATCCTAACACAGGATCATTGAATCAGATGTATTCACCATTGTATCCTCAGTGTTCAGAATAGTGCCTGGCCTATGGGAGATGCTCAATAAATAGTTACTGAATGAATGGATGAGTGAATGAATGAGCAAAGAATGTGGACTTTGTTTCAATAGAAAGGATTTGACTAAATAAAAGCAGTTTTGTCTTTACACATTGTTAGATCCTGCAAATGGTTTCCAAGGAAGTTCTAATACCTTTTAATAGCTATTTTTAAAATATCGTAGGAAACCTTACACAAACTTATGTCCACATTCCTAAATAATAGAAGAAATCCAATTAACTTTGTCTTTCCTTTTATAGGACTATTCTTTATGTTTAAAATAAGGGCCTAATAAAATAATCTCTGCAGCCCTTTCACTTTTAATATTCTATGTGCCTCTAAGACAAAATGTGCTTGATTAGCTCTCCTCCACCACTTACAATGAATCCACTTCCCAGCTCCTCCCACAGAGATACAGCTGTGGTGACCATATTTTTCTCATCAGATGGAGTGAAACTAAACCTAACAACTAAATCTAATACTTAAAATATGAATTTTCCTGGAAAGTCTAAGGCACATGGACACTATAGGGATGAATCTGAAAGATTTATTTAAACTCTGCATTATAGTTATGATTCCTCATGGCCTTGTACTTAAAGTGTCTTTGGCTGTACACCAGGGCTGATGTTTGCCAATACGGCAAGATTCTGATTGGCCAGGGGTCTATTTTGATGGTCTGAGCCCATGCAATAGTATTTTGAACATTCAAAGAATTCTTTGTCTTCTATGAGCTTAACTTAGTAGCAGGGAGGCTAACTGAGCTCTGGTAAACAGGGTTGCACACAGATAGTTTTGATTTTGTGGTAGGAGAGTTTTTACCCTTCCTTTACTGTCTCCCGATTACCATTTACCACTTTGCTCACCAAAGGACCTGGGATAAATTTTATATTCATCACATCAAATCTTGAACTCCAGTATCACATGCAGATGAAATAAGACACATTTTTACAGGTAGACACTAACTTGGGTGTATATACATATTTTTAATGGCTTTAGGCTTAAGTCAGTCACGCTCTGACAGAGTAGCATGGACCATATAATGTCTGGAGGTCCCTCGTATATTTATGACTCACAGTTTTCCACATATACAATTCTAGAAAAAACAAACTGCTAGATATGGATGCTCATTAAATTGCTTTGCACAAGAAAAAGGATATTACTCTTTTTATTATAGTCAAAATGAAAATTGAATAAAGTGCATCAGACTTCCCCTAATATTCCTACAATCTTTCTCCAATTGCTAGAATCCTTTCCAGTACTTTCTAGAGTTAGAGCAGCACAAGTTACTGTCCTCCTTTATATTTCACAGCCTCCTTTGTAGTCAGGTTGGAGCCATGTTCTAGCCAATGGGATGTGGACAGAAGTGATGTAAGTCACTTCCAAGTCTGGCCAGAAGTGCCCCTGCAAGAACCTTCAGCTCTTCCTTCCCCTGCCTCTTGGAGGCTACATATTCCAGATCATCTCACTATACGATAGAGGTAGATAGCCTGGATCCCTGAGTGCCCACTGGGAGAAGAGCCACTGTGCAGGCGTTGGACTGTGACGTGAGCAAGGAATAAACCTTTACTGCATTAAGCCGCTAGTGTTAAATAATCAACAACTATACTGGCTGAGAGGGTAATGGGGAACTAAAATCTAGTCTCTGATTTAGCCACCAAACCATGTGCCTTGGCACAGTCTTTTGCCAAAATGTGTGCTCTGCTCTGCATCCCCCCAGGGGAGGTGACTTTTCTAATTCACATACAGATGCCAAATGGACTAGTGGCGGCCCTGACTGTAGCCCTCTCAATTGATCACCCTGTCTTCACTCTTTCTTCCCTTTGCAATCTCTCTGTAAAGAACTGCTAGATTAATATTCCTAAGGTACAACTCTGATCATGCCATTTCTTGCTCAGAAACCCCCAGGGGGGCCCCATTGCTTCATGGATTAGCCCAAAATCCTTAACATGGTCTCTAAGACCTTCCACAATCCAGTGAACAAATCCACCTGTGCATCCCAATCACTACCCTTGTCTTCGCACCCCCACGTTCTCCAGCTCTGGAAGCTAGCATGGCGTGAAGCCAGGAGCTCCCTCAGCCTGACTCCTTATAGCAGTTTTACACCGTTTCATCTCCAGCATTCACCAGCTTATGGAACCTCCACCTTCAGTCACCCCAAGGATTTCCATAGTATGGAATTTCTTCAAGTCCTCCAGCCTTCTGGAATCATCTTTTCCTTTAATATCCAAATTAAAAGGCTCAACTTGCAACCTATATATTATAAGGGCACCTCCATCTGGTTTATATGTGGAGGAGAAGGGGGTTTATCTCACAGTTGTTCTTAAGATAAGTCAGTCTATAGCCTGTTCCTCCATTCTGTCTCTGCAGCATAGCAAGAATTTGGCTGTGTTCTCAGCCCTGGTTGGATCCTACTTGTGAAGAGGGTGTCAATAGCAACTCACTCACCATGAGGGAACCAAGAGGTGAGGGAAAGACAACAACATATAATGCATCATTTCTACTTTGTGTAGTGGCTAGGATTGACAGATAAAACAGCAAATCATCTTTTAGTGTAAGTATATCCCAAATATTGCATAAGATATACTTATGCTAAAAAAATTATTTGTTGTTCATCTGAAACTCAAATTTAACTGGGCATCCTGCATTTTTATTTGCTAAATCTGGCACCCATAGCAGGGGCTTCCCTTTTGTTAAATTCTTGGTCTTTGTCTCAGATTTGATGGGGGAGGGGAAGCAGGACTCTTCCTGCCAATGCATAACCCACCAAAAACACTGCCATTTTAAATAACATTTCCCCCCCCAACAGAAATGTTTTCCTTCCCATGATTCACGTGTTATAGTGATTTCTACACAATATCTCCCAAATGACAAAAATAAGCTTCTTGAAGTCAAGAATCTTATTCTTCATATTCTTTCATTGGCTGGCTGGATCTTGGAGGCATCTTTCTGCCACTGACTATCTACTTGCTACACTGGCATTTCAAGAATTCAAAACCAGCAATAGCGCCAGAAATTTTAAAGCAGATAACAGAGTCAGAAGAAAATGCCTTGGGCATGTATAATAGCAAATCCTAGCACTTTTTCTGGCTTGCATAATGAGCCGTGGATTTTTAATTTTGGACTTGCACATATGTTTCCAAATATCTCCCCAGGTCTTCCAGGAAATACTTGGCTGAGTTTTACCTGAGGTGAATCAGATACTTGTAGGAACACAGGTTACAACTAGAAGTTAATCCCTTTTTTTTTTTTTTTTGAGGAAGATTAGCCCTGAGCTAACATCTGCTGCCAATCCTCCTCTTTTTGCTGAGGAAGACTGGCCCTGAGCTAACATCCATGCCCATCTTCCTCTACTCTATATGTGGGACGCCTACCACAGCATGGCTTGCCAAGTGGTGCCATTGTCTGCACCCGGGATCCAAACCGGCAAACCCTGGGCCACCGAAGCAGAACGTATGCACTTAACCACTGCGCCACCGGGCTGGCGCCTAGAAGTCATTCTTTTAAGATAGCTTGCCAGAGGTGTAACTCTCTCCCTAAAACATAAAAAGTAGTGTGCCCACTTGGTGGGCGTTATTTTACTCTCTTTCAAACATATTTACACATTACCTGTAGCCTTGGAAAGTAGCAAACTGGCTACAAGTTAACATCTTGTGAATCACACAGCCTCACTTCACCGTCCAGCTCGTGCACCCTGTGCTTCTTGTAGCTCCTCTGGAAGCCAGAAAGACCAGTCGGTTAGATTATAAAGGTTAATTAAATACCATAAAATGTATACAGGATCGTTAGAAACAAATGGCCTTGCTTTTTTTCTCTCAACCACCCATATTCAATCAAGCATTATGCTGCAGGTCCCAGGCATTTAGGTGTCTAGCACAATGATTCTTTTCATAAAGAATAGGAAATTGATCATACCCGTGGAGGTGCCCTGTACTTTCCTGGAGTAATAGCAGAAAGAGTGGGTGTGGTCTGGCTCTATTAAACACATAATCTAAAGACAGGGAAAACTTCTCAGACTGCTTTATGGAAATCTAACCATTTTAGACAACTTCAGTTATTTCACTGAAAAAAAAAACACATATCCAGTAGCAGCACTTTTAGAAACTAGATAACATATGCACATCATAAAAAATTCAAAGGGCATATAAAAGAGTATAAAGGGGAAAGTGAATCTCTCTTTTCACACTGTCCCCTAGTCTTCCTCCCCTGAGGCACCAGTGTCACCAGTTCGTATATCTATCTACATGCATTCTCTGAATATTACAAGCATGTAATAATATGTATATATTGCCTTAACAAAGATATTATTTCTATATAACACATGAAATATATAATTATATATATTACTATACACATTGTCTTTTCAATTCCTTTTTAAATCTTTTTCAGGGGCCGGCCCGGTGGCACAGCGGTTAAGTTCGCACGTTCCGCTTCTCGGCGGCCAGGGGTTCACTGGTTCGGATCCCGGGTGCGGACACAGCACTGCTTGGCACGCCATGCTGTGGTAGGCATCCCACATATAAAGCAGAGGAAGATGGGCACGATGTTAGCTCAAGGCCAGGCTTCCTCAGCAAAAAGAGGAGGACTGGCAGTAGTTAGCTCAGGGCTAATCTTCCTCAAAAAAAAATAAAAATAAAAAATAAATCTTTTTTATTGTGAAATACATATGAGTATAAAAATATTTATATATAGTGATCTTGTTTTTTTGTTTAACAATACGTCTTATCTTTTTTTTGAGGAAGATTAGCCCTGAGCTAACATCTACCACCAATCCTCCTCTTTTTGCTGAGGAAGACTGGCCCTGAGCTAACATCTGTGCTCTTCTTCCTCTACTTTATATGTAGGACGCCTACCACAGCATGGCTTGCCAAGCAGTGCTGTGTCCGCACCTGGGATCTGAACTGGTGAACCCTGGGCCTCTAAAGCAGAACATGCGAACTTAACTGCTGCGCTACCCGGCTGGCCCCTAACAAATGCATCTTTGAAAATATTTCATATTAGTGCATACCACTCTGCTTCAGTATTTCTGACTGTTGTATAATATTCCATTACATGGGTATACCACTGATGAATCTCAATATTGATGAATTTTTAGTTTGTTTCCAACTTTCGCTATAGTGGAAGCTTTTTCAATCACTTTTCCCTGTTAGAAAAATGGCTTCAAGTACCACTGAGATATTCAACAGGTATTTATTGAACACCTACTATGTCCAAAACATAATGCCCTGTAATTAATAATGAAACTAAGAATATTCCTATACATTTCCCCCTCTTCAAAGTCTTTGGTCATTTTACATGTGTGTGCTATGGGATTTGTATTGTCCCTCCCAAGTTTGTAACCAAAGACTCCTTCTTCATTTATTAAAACACAGATCTGTTCTAAATTTACCCTACTATGGCAAAACAGGAGTTCCATAGTAGCGAATCTTTAAATTATCACTTTGGAGCCATATACAATTCTCTCTGCAAAAATTTACCTGTGCTTAATCACAGAATTTCGGAGCCAGAGAAGAACCTAATGATCATAGAGACCAACCTCTTCATTTTATAGATGAGGAAAGCAAAGCTAAGAAGAGGATAAATGACTGGGCCATGGTCATACTCTAGCTTATTTTTCTGATACAAAATTGGTTCAATATACCTCCCTATCCTCTATTTGAAAATCAAAACTGACCTTCAATTGTTGACATGATGGAATAAGAGGGACCTGATTTACCCTTTACCTTAAACAATGAAAAGCAGGCAAAATATATAAACAGCAGTTTTCAGACATTGGACAACATGCTGCACAAGACAGTGATCTCTGGAAGAAGAGAAAGAAATGAGGGGAAACTGCCATCTCCCCAGCTTCCTGCCTGGAGAGATTCGAGGCTACAGCACAGGCAAGGGAACCCCAGCGAAGCCTGGCAGTTTTCCTGAGTTTCCTGAGACAGAGTTGAGAATTCAGATTGGCTAAGGCAGCTAGAATTTGTAGGGTAGATTATCAAAGAGAAGAAAGCCGCACAAAGAGAGAGCCAGTTCTAGAGAACCTGCGAGGGCTTCCCCAGGAGTCTTCAGCTGAGTACTGATCAGCATTCACGTGTGGGGAAACTACTCGAGGCCAAGGAGAGAAACACCCGAAAGACTGGCATTCACACAGACTGGAAACAGCTCACATTCCAACAGCCTGAATTCACAAACTCTCTAACACATTGGTCTTGGGTCGAGGACTCAGACAGGGATTGCCTCATTAGCAGCCCAAATTGGTCCTAAACTAAGGGCTGCTCTGCTCTGGCCTATCAGAGTTTAAAGCTAGTCTCCAAAGGATCAAGCTGTTTCCAAGTAACTGTGACCCAGAACATAACTCAAAAATATTTAAAGGAATGAAAAAAAGATCCCACACTGTGAAATTCACAATGCCTGGAATCCCATTTTCTTATTAGTGCTTCTTTTTTTTACTGGGCATGCAAATTGAAGGAGGAAAATACCACCCATAATGAGGAAAATAAATAAGTTAATCAACATCAGATCCAGGGATGACACAGGTGATAAAATTAGTATACGAAGACATTAAAACAGCTTTTATAATTATGCTCCATAAGTTCCAGAAAGTAGGAGTGAGCATGTTAAGGAGAGAAAAGAAAGATATAAAAAAAGACCAAAGTGGAACTTCTTATGATGAAAAATACAATATCTGAAGTGAAAATTCAGAACTGCTATGGGAATTATAATTTTTGCCATTATTTCTATCATTATCAACACTACCGATGTAAAATAATACTTTCATTGGATCTAAAAATATTCCTTTTCATATAAAAATCTCAAAGCCACATCAATGTGCATCAAAACCATCAATGCAGAAGAGTGTTTGCATAGTGAGAATGTGCTAGCCGCACTCACTACTGGTATTTATAAAGAATAGGAGCAGCACGCAGCCTTTTCTATATGCAAAACATGTGAAGTCAAGCGTGACTTCTATTCAGAAGAGTTTAAAGTCCAATGAAAGACGAAAAATTGGGTTCTGTGACTTCATTTTTAAGCTTGGTGCATGAATAAATTAAAGAAAAAAATTTTTTATATGCACCACTTAGGACATGGAATAAAGCTAGAGATTTTTAGACCCTTGCCAGGATCAGTGATGTCAGTATTCTCAACAATTTGTTGGTGAGCTGCAGTTTGAAGTATCTAACCTAAGAAATGTAGGTAAGAAGAAGGAGAAAATCAAGCCTGAAGCAGAAGTAAGACCAAAAGGAACTCTTATGAAAAGTGGGAATGTAAAAAATGTGAGGACTATGGTTTACAAGTGGATATGAATCTTCCTGACAGAGGCTGAGAAGGAGATAACAGGAAAATGCAATTAAATTCAACCAGCAGTTATTGAGTGCCTGTTACCTGCAAGACACTATACCAAATGAAGTACTGTCCCTTTCCTCCAGCAACACAAAATATGATGCAAGAGATGGGTATAGATACATAAATAATTGTATCATAAGTCAGACTGATGGCTGCAATAATGTAGACACAACAACAACTAGGAGAGCACAGAGAAGTGAAATAACTGAATCTTGGGGTAGGAAAATGAGGGAAGACTTCACATAAAAGGAAACATTTGAACTGTGTCCTAAAAGATACAAGGGATTTTAGTATATATAAATGGGGATCATGTGGTTATTCTCCATTTAATTTTCCCCTGCCTTCATTCTCACACTGCCATTCCTTCTCTGGCTCTCCCTGCCCTGCTTTGTAATCTATAGACTACCTCATCTGACCATCCTTGGTGGTTAGCTGGCTTCTAGTTGAGTTTGGCCAGTCAAAGACATCCGCCAGAGATTAGATAGCAGGAGGAGAGAGAGTTTGGGGTGTTTGTTCACTGCCCCTCTCTACTTCAGCACTGTGGTTTGGCAGTGGCTGCAACCCTCCTGCCTACAGCTCCTACTGATGGCCTCCTTTCCCACGGTTCCAGTTCTCCCTGAGCTTTGGTAACAGTAGGTCATCCCCTTGGCCCTTCGGGTCCATGGAAAGTAAGAGCTTCCCACTCTGCTCGTCTCTGAATGTCTCAAACACTCTTGTGGCTTCCCTTTACCTTGACTGTATCTCTGTAAACAGTCCCTTCATTGAACTTAGTTGAATCCAGTCCCAGACAGACAGAACAGTATAAGCAAAGGCAAGAAGGAATATATGCCATGATTCAGGAACCATGGCTGCACTATGGGGAACATAATGGGGTGGGAAGCTAGGATAGAGGAGAGTGGCTTTAGAAAATTGGGGCCAGATTGTGAGGGCCTTACTAAGGAATTTGGACTTTATTCTTGAGTAAAAGAAATCTAATGGTGGCTATTGAGTGGATACAACCAGATCTGTGTTCCCGAAAGATCTTTCTACTGGCACGTGGAGAATGGGATGAAAAGGGACTGAAAAAAATGGGACTGAAGGCAGGGACACCAGGTAAGAAGTTATTGCATAAGGTCCTAAAATGGCACATTGGATGGTGGTAGAGAGAATGGATTTGAAATGGGTCAGCAATAAAATCTATAGGTCATGGCAAATAAGTGAATTGTGGAGCAAAGCAGAAGGAATTTTTAAGGATGACTTCTAGGTATCCAGTTTGGGAGAATGGTAGCCCTGTAAGTATAAAGGAGAATGTTCTTAGAATTGGGAACATGGGTTTGATTCGGATCACCTAGAAAATGAAGTGCTGTGGAGCGTTCTGGCTAAGATACTCAGCAAAGAGATGGAAATTTGGATCTAATGTTTCAGGAATAATGTAAGAACTGGAGATGAAAGCAGATATTTTAGAGGCCGTCCCGGTGGCATAGTGGTTAAGTTTGCATGCTCTGGTTTGGCAATGGGGGTTCACAGTTCCAGATCATGGGTGCAGACCTATACACCACTCACCAAGCCATGCTGTGGTGGCATCCCACATACAAAATAGAGTAAGATTAGCGCAGATGTTAGCTCAGGCACAATCTTCCTCACAAAAAAAAAGAAAGAAAGAAAGTAGATATTCTGGAGCTATGGTTCTCCATCCTGCTATACTTGAGAATCACCAGAGGAGCATTTAAAAAATAGATCCCTGGGTCCGACCCCAGATCAATTAAATCCAATTTCTGGATGAGGTCAGAAATCAGATTTAATTGGTATGGATTTAATTGGATTTAATCTGGGTTTGCATTTTTAAAGAGGCCCCCCCCCCCGGTAATTTTTATATACGTCTAGTTCAAGAAGCATTGATTCAGAGCAAAACGGAAGCAACTAAAAACGGACATTTGAGGACGCCAGCATTTAAAGTATTGTATTAGGAGATAATAAAGAGTGGCAGATAAAGATAAAGCAAGTAAGAATAAATTTATCAGGAGAGTGGATGAGCAATTCACATGCCACGGACAGGTGGAAGAGGAATGAGAAGAGGCCGCTAGATTTGGTAGAGAGGAGCTCATTGCCAATCTCTGGGATTGCAATCACTGGGAAAGCAGTGTTAGTAGCTGCAGAAGCCCGGTTGCAATAGGCGAGGGGCAGATTTTAGATGAGGAAGTGGAGGGAGGGAGTGTAGACTACTTTTTCAAGAAGCTTGGTGCAATAGGTAGGAGAAAACAACCAGTAACTTAAGAAGAAAAAGGGTTGAGAGAAAGTTTTGTTGGATTTTAAGATAGAGAGCATTCGTTGACTAAGGTAAGGAAACACAAGCGGGAGAGAATGAAGATCACAGTAGAGAAGGGGTTACTGGAAGAGCAGGGCTACAAGAGGAGCCTGGAGCGGATGGCATCAAGATTATCAGTGGAGTCAGCCCGGGAAAGGAGTACCAAAGAGATGAGCTTTAAGTTGAGAAAAGTTGAGGGAGTTCAAGCCATTATTTTCATAAAAGGTTGGAAGGCTTGGGTGACTGCTGAGAGCAAAGGAGGTGAAGGGACAGGGAAACAGGGCAGAGAACAGATATTGAGAGCTCTCCGTGTGCCAGGCACCATGCCGAAAT
This sequence comes from Equus quagga, assembly GCF_021613505.1. Lineage (NCBI taxonomy): Eukaryota > Metazoa > Chordata > Mammalia > Perissodactyla > Equidae > Equus > Equus quagga. The sequence goes on from NW_025799647.1 coordinate 4,389,751, forward strand.
CCTACCGCATTACCTCATTCAGTGATTAAACATGCTTTTGAAGGACAAATGTTGTCAAATGGGATAAGAAGCAGAACAGGCCTGTTCTGCCCAATTTCAGCCATCTAGTCACCTTGCTCCTCTGGTACCATTACTAATTAATGACCCTTTAAAGTTTGGCCTGCAATTTGTTTTAAGCTAAATGCTCATTTCTAGCTGAATAGGGAAAGATTTCAGTTATGATAATATTTCCTTAGTTTAGTTTAAAGGGAAAAGCCATAGAAGAACATTTATGAAAGAGAAAAAGCCTATTATGGAGAACACTCCATTAGTGAGGGCAGAGAGAGACGGTTTTCAAAAAGATAGCTGTTTAATGGTCCAAGTTAATGACAATCAATAAATATTTAGGGAGTAGAATTAACCTGCATATTTTTAAGTTCTTCTTTTAAATGTAACTTTAGATTACAAGTCCATCAAAGGCTAGGACTGTGCCAACTCTTTCTATGATGCCTGGGCAGTTGTGTGGGCTCAGTGAATATTGACTGAGAATTGAACCATCCTGTGTGGCCAGAGCGTCGCTATTATCCATGTCATGTGGTACAGTCAAGCAGGCCAGCAAGCTAGATAGCTTCCAACTTTCCAGATGCAAATAGATGGCCAACTTGTGACACTGGCTGTCCTTTTCTCTTGGAAACTCTTTCCAAAATTGGGATCAATAAATTCAGAAGTAGCTGCCATGATTTCCTTCACTGACATCCCAGTGAACCACATTAGGAAGTGGGTATAGCTGCAAAGAAAGGCAGGAAACTTGACTAACCTGCTGGAATGAGCGTTGGGGTAGCCCAGAGGCATGATCCTTCAGCTGCCAGAAATCCAGCGGGAGTGGAGGTGGAGATGAGGTTGCAGAAGGCTTGGAAAGGCTGGGATAAACTCAGGGTAGCCCCCCTACTTGGCTCTCCACAGCTTGAACACTGAACCACTATAAATTGTTTCCAAAGTTGCTCTGGGACCCCTTGTCATAGGCTGCTGAGCCCTGCCTTAAAAAGCTACCATATTCTCTCTCTATCCTGTTCATTATTTATGTTTAGCCTACTTACAAAAAACAGATTTCAGAAGATCAGGCCCCCTCTCTTAAACGCAGAACAGCATGCAACTTTTACGTTCTGTGGAGACTGAATCTTAATCTACGTCACTCACCACTGTGAGTTGCCTGGCACATCAGTAGTTGGTGCTCACTAGATAGTTACTGAATGTTTGAACTTTGCTCGTATCATTCTGCTTTCTCGTGTTTCTACATATTTTTATTTGTTTAAAAACTTCCCTGTAAAGTCTTTTTAAAAGTCTACTAAGTTTTTTCGTAATTCTTTACGTTGAATAGTCAGGAAAGATTTTCAATGCTACAAGGAAGAGTCACTATGTAGACACACAGACGTCTTCCTGATCCTCCTCTGGGCTTCTTTTGCCTACAGTACTGGAAGTGTTCTAACACAGGTGTACTGAGGGAATATTAATCTGCAACTCCAGGGCTTTCTGTCATCTGTTTCCTAAATAAATAGCTTTCAAGTGAAATTGTTGTGGATGGAAGACCTTCAAGGGTTGTATCACCTGACATTTAGTTAATGCATTTCTTAAGGGAAGTCTCCATTTCTCTCCTTGAGTCTTGTTCTTCTCTATTGCATCCTGGGCAGGTCGATATAAGACAAACATTTTCATTTCTTCTGCATTCTAAAAGGTCAAAATGATAACAAAATCAGAAATAGAACCCACATCTTTGGCTTTATTGCAGATCTCATCCTACTTAACTTTTATCCCTTGGCGCCTTGTTCTGTTGGCTGGGCTTATAGACAACTATCTTGAAATAAGCAGCTCTCAGCCTCTTTCTTTGCAGCTCACCTTCTTAATTCATGTCATACCAGCTTGGTAGGGTGACTCCTAAACTATAACAACAAGAATAGTGAACTTAATTTTATATAGGATCCTTCATACAGCGCCATTACAAAACGCTTTGCCAATTTAAGAGTTGTAGAATTACAAAGCAGCGCTATCAAATTAAATAAGTAAGAGCTGATACTAATAATTAGCTTAATTTATGGTCTAGCAGAACTGTCACAACTGAGGCAGCTCTCCCTCCGCCTCTCCTCTCCCTCTCTTTTCTTCCTCATCCCTCCTCCTTTGGCAATGGCAACCAAGTGAAGTGCTGAGATTGTCACATTAGTCATCAGAAAGTCAAGTCACTTCTTCCTTTACTCGGTAGCTTTACGACCTTGTTATATCAAGAATTTTCAACCTTTTTGGAATTGCTCCACCCCTTCATGGTGTGATTTCTCAACTGCTTCTCCTAATGGCAGGCACCTGGTGGGAGAGGCACGCTAGGCTAGTTTGAAATCTCTTGAGAATTCACAACAATCCCAGAAAGGCTCTTGCTTTTTGCAAAATCAGGGTTGACAATTACTGCTCTGTAAGGTAACCTTGTAAAGAGGGTTCTCCTCTCCACTTAAGCCAGGGGACTAAAAACTCAAACACATCAGCAAGGTCACGCTGGGGCCACGTGGCAGAAATTGGGAATGACTCTGTTTTTCCAGTGTCTGTGCATGGCAGCTTTCCACAGATACTCTAACCTCACTGGTAATTGGAAAAAATTCAAGAATGTTCTTACATAAACCTCATCTAAAAACCCATGCAGTTTAGGCTTAATGCAGAATGTCCATTTTATCACATTTATTAATCACTTATCTCCCTATCTACTGACCCCTCGCCTCTAAATTCTGAAGAAGAAATATGGGCTTTCTCTACCATCAAAATAACGTAACCTGGGGACCAAACTCTGCAGAGCTGCTCTTTGTGTAAGACATGTTCTTGGGGCCAGAGGGTATTAGGACTTGGAGGCTTTTTATATTGTCTGCTGCAGCATGTGGGGAAATTGTCATTGTCTTCTATGCTCTGATAAAATTGCCAACTTACCTGAATGAAAGCTGTTTCAGTAACACTCTATGCTGGGGAGGGGTTTCTGGGCAGGGCAGCACTGACATTTTATGTACCTTTTATTATTCCATAAAAGTGATTAACTGGGGGCTGGCCCGGTGGCGCAGTGGTTAAGTTCCCACGTTCCACTTCAGCGGCCTGGGGTTCGCTGGTTTGGATCCTGGGTGTGGACATGGCACCGCTTGGCAAGCCATGCTGTCGTAGGTGTTCCACATATAAAGTAGAGGAAGATGGGCACGGATGTTAGCTCAGGGCTAGTCTTCCTCAAAAAAAAAAAAAAAACGTGATTAACTGGCAATTTATTACTAGGTTAAGACATCAAAACAATTAAAATGAACATAAAAATCTAACATTGCCAGACTCTTTGGACTCCCTGAGAGTAACTGACATGACATGTCCATCTTTCTCCCCCCCATGCGAACTCTTCATAGGAACTCACCTGTCTCTCTAATACCTCCTGACCTAGAGGTGACTGATGGGCCCAGGTCTGAGTCCCATCAAGCATGCGGTTGTTTTTTGCAGGGGAAGAGATCTGTCAGTTTTCCTGAAGATGAGCTTGTCTACTATGAAAGAAAATCAGTGCTCTTTAACTGTGGACTAAACCAAGACAGATGTCCAGTTCTTGCCTCTTCCCACCATGTAGTATCCTGATTTTGTTTGGTTGATACTACCACCAAAACAGGAGCCTTCCTGGGGCCCGCCTGGTGGCGCAGCAGTTAAGTGTGCACGTTCTGCTTTGGCGGCCCGGGATTCACCTGTTCGGATCCCGTGTGCAGACCTACGCACGACTTATCAAGCAATGTTGTGGCAGGCCTCCCACAGATAAAGTAGAGGGAGGTGGGCACAGATGTTAGCTCAGGGCCAGTCTTCCTCAACAAAAAGAAGAGGATTGGCGGCAGATGTTAGCTCAGGGATAGTCTTCCTCAAAAATAAAGAAAAAAAATAAACAGAAGCCTTCCTGATGACTGTCCTCCGAGTCTTACTGCCCTGCAATATCTGCTAGAGAAGTAATTCATTGTGGAAAACCATATTTGACAAAGGAATAGGAAATTTCCTTCTGCAGAAAGTTCTTTGGTTTTACCCTTTGCTTTCCCAGATTGCATACAGGCATTTTAGATTCTTCAATTTAAAGAGGGTCTAAATCCCTCTCTAAGAGTGAGAATCTGCCAAACAGGATTTTAAATACCAGTGGTGCCACTTACTTGCTACAAGGCTCTCAGAGCCTGTTTCATCCTCTGTTAAATGGGGCCAAGTCTAGTGAGAGCCGTTGGTACTCCTGCCTCGTTCTTGCTATTCATGTTCATTCCTTGATGGTGTGATTATTGGCCTGAATTTTACTGCCTATAATATTTGCCACATGTAGCAACTAGTTTAATTAGGACAATATGAGTTGGTAGAAAATAATTTTTTGGAAGTGATCAGACTGCTTCTGAAATTTCCTGGGCTCCTTTCAGAGGGTGTGTCCAAGAAACTAGGCAAAGACCAGGGTACTCAGGCCTCACTGAGCCTTGGGACCCCTCACCTTGCTTAACAAATGACCCTGGGCTTTTATTTATTACTGACTGAAGGGCCTTTGTGAACCAATTACCATGAGCAAACAGCACTTATTGTAAAGCAATAAACAACAATAAACCTTGCCCTTATCTAAATTCATTGCTCTAAGCCACAGAGCTGCAGGGAATGGTTAGGTTGAAAACCCACAGTTGGTTAAGACTGAAAATTTATAGGCACTCTAGTCCAGCTCTCCTTGGGGAGCCAACAGTGCGAAGTACCGAGTCTGGAAGGCCAGAGAATGCATGTCAGGGTCACCTTTGGTCTTTCACTGGGTGCAGAGGAGAAGAGAGAAGAAAAAGTCCTGGGTTTATCCAAACACCTTTTCCCCAGGACATTTGGGTATGTAACACCTTAGAGACAATTTCTCCTCCAGGTATATTGACCAATAAAATAAATGGAAAATCACTGTTGTCTAGTTAAACATGGCAGATTGAAGACTCTCATTTATCCCTATTCTCACAAAACAAATTAAGCAAAGGAATTTTTAAATGATGTAAAGCCTCAAAGACTAAAAGAACACTAGACAAAGACACAGCAAAAGAGAAATAAACAATATTCACAGAAAGCTAAAAGTTAAACCTAGCGGGGAAGTGAATTAATTAGAGTCTCGGAATCCCAGAAAGACTCAGACGCTGGGGGAAGCGGTACCTCCAAAGTGGGGAGTGTTCAGGAAAAGGGCACCAGACACAGTGTGAAGGTGGGTAGACGGTAGCACTGAAGACAGTCTGCACACTGCTTCCTTCCCACATTTGGCTTGTGGCACATTAGCAGCTAGGCTTATAGCCCCAAAAGGCAAACTGAGAAAACTGACAGGACCAAGAAAAATTGGGGTCCCACTAGTTGACTAAGATCCCTCCTGTGGTGGCCAGATTTAGCAAATAAAAATACAGGATCCCCAGATAAGTTTGAATTTCAGATAAATGATAAATAATTTCTTAGTAGAAATATGTCTCATGCGATATTTAGGACATACTTATATTTCTTAAATTATTGTTCATCTGAAATTCAAATTGAACTGGACATCAGGTATTTTATCTGGCATCTCTATTCCCCACCCCAAATTCCAGTTGGCTTCTTCGTGACCCATTCTTATAGAGGAAGAAGGCTAAGAACACTCAGATGTGTGAGACAGTCCTCTGACAGGAAAGACAGAGGCCAAAACCAACCAACAGTACAAAGGAACTCAGAAGAAACGGAAACAGTGAAGGAAACAGAAGAGAACCAGACCAACTAGAAGGAGTGTCATCAGAGAGAGAAGAGAAACATTGCTTCCATGAAATGAGCACAGCATTCTATTAAAAAAGAAAAGAAGGAAGGAAAGGAGAGAGGGGAAGAAGGAAGAAAGTTCAGAAAATGAGAGAACTCTTGGAAATTGAAAATATGATCACTGAAATCAAAATTTTACTGTAAGAGTTGGAAGATAAATAGAAGACTCCTGGCACATTGTCCTTATTCTTGTTCTTTTGTTATTGTGCCAACTTGTGAAAACATCTTCACAAACCAGGCCACATCCCCATATTTGGGGTCCAGTCTTTCCCCTTCTCCTGCCCATTCACCTAACTTATAAGCCTGCACTGTCCAACAAGGCCACTAGCCACATGTTCCTGTTAAGCACCTGAATGTAGTTAGCCCATTTAAAAATATGCTGTAGGTGTAAAATACACACTGGATTTCAAAAGCGTAGTATGAAAGAAACATGAACTATCTCCTGAATAATTTTTATATTGCTTACATGTTAAAATAATAGTATTTTGGACATATTAGGTTAAACATATTATATTATTAAAATTAATTTTACCTGTTTCTTTTTACTTTTTTAAGTGTGGCTATGAGAAAATTTTAAATTACATATGTGGCTCACATTATATTTCCACTGCAGGGCACAGCTCCAAGGATAGTCCAGTCTTTTCCAAATCAGTTTGCAAGTTTTTGCTATGCAGAATTGAGAAAGGAAGAGAAAGGAACTGCAGAGATGGGAGGAAAGAGAAGGGCAGAATGAAGAGCGGGGATGAACACAGGGCCTGGGTACTGGGGACAATTTCGGGGATTTGGTGGGTAAAAGTCTCTGTCAGCTGTAGATTAAGGAAGAGAGAAAAGGGAATTTAAGAAGTGTCCTTTGGGTTATGAATCAGATTCCCTTCAGTGTTTTTAGAAATTCACATCTCTAAAGATTGAAATGCAGGTTTAATTTCTTCTTGGTTCCTGGATTACCTTCTTTAATTAGGATTCTGGGAAATGGAGACTCCTGAGGGCCTCAGGATTTATTCGCTTTACTTTATTATTCTAAATATTCATTGAATTAGTCCACAAAGCTCTTGAGGACTTTTCTTTCCATCCCTTTACCCCATTATTTTGACCCTTCCAGCTGGGCGCCAGGGTAACAAAATGAGGGTAGGTTGCTCAGTGCTGGAAGTTCCCCTGTAGATTCCACCCCCCCCCCCCCACCCCCCCACCCCCCCTACTATCTCCTAACCAATTAGAATCACACTGTGTTCCTGAGGGATTGACCCGTAATGGTGGTCATGTACTACTGGAGGTCTCCTCCCACTGAGGCTTTCTTGCCCACTTGGCTCTTTCTTAAAGATGAAGAAGCTTTTGCTTCATGAGATGCCACTTTCCTACCATCCTCATGTGTAAATTATTCAGGCCTTCCCTTTACACTTCCTCTGAGGCAAATGGTCCTGGATACACACTGCTTCCTCCCATGAGGACATCCACCTTCTGAAATGTGGGAACAAGTCTTCAGGATGAAGGCAGAAGGGACAGACAGCAGCCAAAGCCAACCCCTCTGACCAACTCCAAGAATGCCCCACTTCCTCAAGCTCTGGAGAAGTCTAGAGAAGCTGCAATCCTCAGGGATTAAATAAATTGCTCAAGGGCACACGGCCTTCCCGTCCTTCCAGTGCCCCTTCCTTAGCTCTTCCTGTCCCCTTACCTTTTCTGGCTCTCTCCAACACGTGTCTCTTCCTCTACCCTCCCTTCCCCTTACAGAAAGAGCCTGTATCCTCTTTAGAACCATAGTGTGTATGCAGGGCCAATTTCTTCTCCTTGAGGGTATTGCATTTTAAGCCTTTTAACTGGCTGTGGAAAGAAAAACTGGTTAAAAAGAATTTCAATCTCCAGGATGTGGTTGGAAAGTCCAGAGTATTTTGAGAGATGGGAGCCCTTTCTCAGGGCTCTGAAAACAACACTTTAGTAAAATGCTTACTTTAATTGGATAAAATAGGTCTAGGGAGGAAGACAATTTCTCTACCCTCTAGGTCCTTCTGGATGGTGTAAGAGTTATTCTTTTTTAATTTAACTTAATTTTTTAAAAAATTTTTCCTCTCCAAAGCCCCAGTACATGGTTGTATATTTTGTTTGTCAGTTCTCATTTTTTTTGGTGAGGAAGATCAGCTCTGAGCTAACATCAATTGCCAACCTTCCTCTTTTTGCTGAGGAAGATTGTCCCTGAGCTAACATCTGTGCCCATCTTCTCCTATTTTTTGTGTGTGGGATCCCACCACAGCATGGCTTGAAAGCAGTGTGTAGGTCTATGCCTGGGATCTAAACTTGTGAACCCTGGGCCGCCAAAGGAGAGCCCACGAACTTAACTACTACACCACTGAGTTGGCCCCTCTTCTGGTTCTTCTATGTAAGCTGCTGCCACAGCATGGCTACCGACAGATGAATGGTATGGTTTTGTGCCTAGGAACTGAACCCAGGCCACTGAAGCGGAGCCTGCCAAACTTTAACCACCAGGCCATCAGGACTGACTCATAGTCTAAGAATTAAATTAACATGAGATGGAATAACAGGAGAAAACCAAAGTTTAATAACATGTATACATGCGAGAGGCCCAGGAAAACTGAGTAAATCACCAGAATAGCCAAAGCTGCCACCTTAAATACCATCTTCAGCTAAAGACAAAGGAGGACGTTGTGGGTAGTGGTTTGGGTCTTCAAAGGGGTGGAAGACAATTTACATGGAGATAGAAAAGCGAACATTTGATAAACAAATGTTCACTGGGCCATCTATAGACAATGTGACCCAAGAGACACATTTTACATCACATTACAGTTATCTTAGGGTATTAACTCCTTCCTGGAACAGGCCTTCTATCTTAAATTCTTTTAGGCAGTCAGGGGGAAGGTTAAAGTTTCTTTCAGTCTTTTGTTCTTAAAAATAATCAAGGCAAAAAGACACATTTGGGGGTGACCAATTCGGATCCCCCACATAGGCCTCTTAGGGAGTCTATTCTGAGGGATCCTTTGACTCATTTGCCACCACTGACCAAAGTGATGCTTTGAAAAGGAGCACAGAGCTGTGGCGGGGTGGACGCTGAGTATTTCTCATTCTGGTGGGCTGTTGTATATATCCTAGCAGTAACCTACAAAAATGTCATTGTGCTCAAAGCATAAGACTTTCTAAGGATTTCTTTGCAAAATAACACAGAAGCCATCAGAGAAAAAGCTTGTGTAACAGCTTTCCAGTGCACAATCTTGCCAAGGCTGGGTCACTCAAGTCTCACCTCTAATGTCACCTCCTCAGAGATGCCTTTCCTGACTACTCAATCTATGGTAGCAACTCCCCAGCCCCATTCGCTCTGCATAACACTACAGTGTGTCACTCTCTTCATTTTTACTGCTACCTTAAATTTTCTTGTTCACTAATTAATGGTCTTCCCCATGAGAACATAAACTCCCTCAGGGTAGGAATATCGTCTGTCTTGGGCTGTCTCTCCAATGCTTGGCATGTACTAAGTGATCCATGACTATTTGTTGAGCGACTGCCTGAATAAATGAGAGAGAATGAGCAGGGGAAGAATTTATCAAGCCTTGAGAGGAGAATCCTGCCCCTCTTTGCTCTTTAGGGGCCAGGGTAGCTGTGAACTCTCAGACAGTGATCAGAAATTGCAGAATATTTAACAAGGCCGCAAGCAGTTGAAGACCTAGCAGGTGGGCCGCCCAGTATATCTAAAAGAGGAGGGCAGTGTGCTTTAACTGGAAATGATACTCCCCAGTATTTTCTTCCAAGCTGAGTGTGGCCCAAAAGGGTAGAATACCCTGGAAAGGTTCTTTCCAAAGGGATTAGAACAGAGTGAAGGAGAAGAGATTAATGTGAAGCTGATCACTCTGAACTTCAAAATGTATATACTGTACCTGGGAACACAGCCAGAGTGCAAGGGGCGGGCGTGGACTGCGAACCCTCAGGTACCGAGTCCTGGCTCAAAGGGAAGTCGTGTGGCCCAGGAATGATGTGACATTGTAGAAAATGAAATTAATGGGATCAGTAACGATGCAGACGTACCTAGATTTCAAGGAGGATTTGAGCCTCTTAGGAGGGTCATCCCAGATCCCTTTTCATCAAGATTTCAGACAGAAATGTATGTGCTCCTGTAGCACTCCACTGGGAAGGGCATAAACCTAGGTGAACCTGTGTGGAACAAATAGACAAGGCAGGTCAGTGGGGCTTCCCTCCCTTCAAGTGAATACCTGGAAGTGCCCAGTGGGGTGGGGGCGGAATGCACTGCCAGTGGGGCTCTGCTCCATTGAGGGAAGAGAATGCTGAGAAGGATGAACGTGCCTTGAACTGACACGAGCGCTTTACTTCTCAAAACCGTTTCAGGTCTGTTGTCTCATTTTACTCCCATTTCAAACCTGTGAGGCTGGGAGGGCAGTTGCTGTTTTCAGGTCCATTTATAAACATGCAGACTTAGCACAGTAAGTGTGTGGCTTGTCTAGAGACAACTTGCATAAAACAGTAGGAGAACCAGTGCTCTCTCCACCAGGTTTCTAAAAATGTAGGCCCCCTGCTTCAGACTCATCTGAGGAGCGTGTTTAACAACCGGCCCCAGAAACCGTTAATCAGAGTATCTCTGGGGCGAGGTCCAGAAATCTGCACTTTTTGTTATTAATTCCAGGTGATTCCTATGCATGCTATGATTTCACCTGGCACACAACCCTTAACTCTAAAACAATTTAGAATCCATTGATCCATTAGTTCAATTTTGACCTCGTGAGCTCATCTGCTCCTGCACTTTTTTCTCCCTTTTTTCCCTTTGAACTGGAAACACAGGGAGTTCCTTAGAAGAGAGGGTTGTGTGGCTGTAAAGAAAGGAGTGAAGAAACGTTGATAGGGGCTATTTGAAGCTCTGGTGAGGAGCACTTGTTAAAACAATCATAATTAACTTGCAGATTGTAAAACATGGCAGAGCCTGGGAATCTGCTCTTCAGTGGTTAAAGCAACACGTAACCCAACTAGCTGATCATGTGTTCCAGAACTCCAAAGAATTGACAAAGAGCTGTAGAGTCATCACCACGGGCAGAACCAAAGCTCCACTGGCAGGCTGGAAGGCTGTTGAAACAAGATATGCTGCAACAAGTTCTGGGGCAAAATAAAGCAAGCATTTTCAAACAGCCGTTGGAAGCTGACAAAGTGGGCATGGGGGAGGATATACCACAACATCCAAAGCAATTTAAGGGAATAGCCGGGGCCAATGGAGAATGGATTCTTGGGAAGAGGGGAGCGGGATTTATAATCCTTTTTTTTTTTTTTTTTTTGCTAAAGAAGATTCACCCTGAGCTAACATCCATGCCAATCTTCCTCTGTTTTGTATGTGGGTTGCCACCACTGACGAGTGGTGTAGGTCTGTGCCCAGGAACTGAACCTGGGCTGCCAAAGCAGAGCACACGGAGCTTAACCACTAGACCACAGGGCTGGCCCTTATAATCTATTTTTAATGTAAACTATTGTGAGTTTGTACAGTGAGTCACTAAGAATAGTGCCTTTACTTCTCTAGTAATCTTTTACATTTATAGAGCTCTTTATGGCTTAAAAGCTTCCACGTTATTGCTTTCATGTGATTCTACAGCACCTTAAAATTACAAAGCACTTTCACCATACTTCATTATTTACAATCTTTATCACTGCTCTGCAATATTTATCATGCCCATTTTGCAAGTGAGAAAATTTAGGTTCATAAAATTAAGGGATCTGCTGAAGATTACCCAACTCATTTGTGGAGAAGCTGGAACTCAGCTTCAGGGCTTTCCCATTTCCACATCTGCCTCGCTATTATGGATTTCTGCAAATAAAGAGGATGTAGCTCAGGCAGTCATTGCAGTGAGGCCTGTGACCCAAGCTCCCATTGACGGAGGAGGCAGTAAAGCTGAGGCCTTGCCCCAGGTCACACGGTTATCACCAGAGCTGAGATACTGACTCCCCATCTCTGATCATCCAGTGCAGAGTTCATTCTACTTTGCCCTGCTTCCTCTCGTAGTTTGTAAGCAGCTAGATATAAATCTCACATGTTAATTTGGAAACTTGGAATAAGAACTTTTAATAAGCTAGCCCCCTAAAGTATGGGAGCCTAACAGATTAAAAATTCATTAAATTGATTTAAAAGGGCATCTCTGGCCTTTTACATTTAGTGGCTTTAAAAGCTTGGAGCTTTTGGCTTCTCACACCTTGATATTATAATCAATATACTTGCCACAGTAAGCAGTGTAGAATATTTACTTTGAATAATGTCCAGATTTCTCTTGTTGGTGTAGATGGCTATAAGCTCCAGATAATGGCGAGATGGAAGGAGTAGTTTTATGTTAGACTTTGATAAAATGCAGACAATGATAGAAAGGAAAATTGAATTTAAAACATGATTTCTAAAATTACCAGTTACTAGAGGCTACATGAGGGCTAGCCCCAGGACGAAAGGCAAAAATGAGTGCACCTAGAAGGGATATGAACAGGTTTTTGTACATCTGTGTTTATGGTAGCATTATCACAACAGCCAAAACATGTAAGCAACCCAAGTGTTCATCCACAGATGAATGGACAAGCAAAATGTGTTATGTATATACAATGGAATAACATGCAGCCTTTAAAAGGAAGGAAATTTTAACACATGCTACAACATGGATGAAACTTGAAGATGTTACTGCCTGCAAACATAGGTTCCCTACCCACCATACAAGAGGGGCCAAATAAAAACTAGAACACCAGGCTTGTGGCAAGGAAAGGGCTTTGATTTCAGATGACATCAGCCAGGAGATGAGAGTCCTCAAATTCATCTCGTCTCTTCTTGTCTCCCCAAAAGATGGGAGGTGAGGGGTTTTAAAGGTTGCAAGGAATGTTTCTACTTGGGAGGGGTGGGGGGCAGAGAGTTTGTGGCCTCACTGGTCAGAGCTTTCCCACCAGCCTGCCTTCCGCCTTGGGAGGCTGCTCACAGGGAGGAGGATGATAAGGGAATTTGCAAGTGGGTGACCTTGGCTGTTTGTCCCCATGGTGGATAGTGGTTTCTAGAGCCGGGAAGCCAGAGAGTAAGCAGGGAATGAGTGCTTTGGTTTTAACCCCATATATGCTGGGTTTAATGTGGGGGAACCGATATTGGGGCTGGTATCAAAGACATTAAGCTAAGTGAAATAAGCCAGTCACAAAAACACAAATATTGTATGATTCCTCTTATATAAGGTTCTTAGAGAAGTGAAATTCATAGACAGAAAGTAGAATGGTGGTTGCTAGGGGGGAGGGGATAATGGGAAGTTAGGGTTTAACAGGTGCAGAGTTTCAAAAAACTGAGTGTGCCTTGCTTTTTGGTTTCCTCCCTCAGACCGATGGGCAGTAGGGTTACATGTCCTTGGGACAACCCAGGAGTCCAGTTCAGGCTCCAGATTTTTTTCAAACTTTTCACTGAAAACAGCACTGCAAAGAAACAATAAGACAAATCCAGAAAGCGGGACATTCTATAAGACAGGTGGCCTGGCCTCTTGGAAAGTCAGTGCCCCTAAAAAAGAAAAGATGGGGAGGTTACTCTAGATTTAAAGAGACATAACCAAGCACGATGCACACATGAACTATGATTGGTTTCTTGTTGGGAAAAACAACCTAAAAGACATTTGGGGAACAACAGAAAATGTGTGAATATTGACTCACTGTTAGATAATATTTAAAAGTCACTGTCAGTTGTTTTAGATGTATTAATGGTATCGTAGTTATGCAGGAGAATCTCCTTATTGGAGGAGCTGCACACCGGAGTATTTAAGGCTGAAGTGTCATGACGCTTGCAACTTCCTTTCAAATGATTGAGGGGAAATATATACACACACAATAGCAAAGAAACTGCACAAATAACAGCAGAAAATGGCAAAGTCATAGACAAAGCATCATTGAATCTAAATGGTGTGTACAAAGGTGTTCGTTGTATTACTTTTTCAACATTTTTGTAAACTTAATGTTTATTATAAAATGTTTAAAATTGAGTACTCATAGATCGGTAAATATTAAATCTCCAGTTGATGCCTTCCGTGATCAAAACCACCATCACCACCAGTTACTGTGTTCATGGTGTACCAGGCACTTTGCAAAATCTTTACACACACTATTTCATTTAATTCTCAAACACTCTACAAAGAGGGTACTTTCATCAGTCTCACTTTCACAGATGAGTGCGCTGAGGTACAGAAATTCAGTAACTTCTCCAAGATTCTCAGCTAGCGAGTAGAGTCAGGATTCAGTCTGGCTGCAGGCTGGCTTCGCTCTTCAGAACTTCTGGAAGCACTAGAGACAGTTTCAGACATTGAGGCAAGGCTGTGATGAGAGGTGTTGGGACCAGAAAGCCTTTCAGATCCCCTCAAAGCATGGCTGTGAAGGGGATGTTTCAGCCACCGAGGGGCAGGGTCCACTTAGGCTGCAGAGGCCACACGTAAAAGTTTCTGTTACCAGGGTTCTTTGGTGATGCTGCCCATCCCCAGGAAAGGCGGAGCGTTTACAGCCATTATCTCATCATAGCCCCAGGCAAGCTGGGAGCAAGTGTAAATAATTGTTTTTAGTTGCAGCCACAGAGGGTTGCCTGAGGCTCCTGGCTCCGGGATGCACCTGGCTTTAGACAGCAACAACAATAACTACAGCAGTTAACATTTACATAACACTCACCGTGTGCCAGGAACCCTTCTAAGAGCTTTAAATACACCGAGGAATCCCCAAACACCCCTCTAGAGTGGGTCTGTTATCCCCATTTTAGGCACAGGAAAACCAAGGCACAGAACGTGAGTTAAGTGCCCAGGTCACACTGATAGCAAGTGAAGGAACCTGATTCCCAGCCAGAGGGGACCGGAGAGCTGCCCAGTGGTTCTTGGCAGTCCTGGGGGGAACTTGGTCTCAGTGCTTGCCCATGACAGGGTGAGTTTAACGAAGTCACCTCCACCCCTCACCCCAGGGGTACTGAAAGAGGCTGCTGCCCTCAGTGCCTCTGCCAGATACATGAACCTGTGTTCTGATTTCCTCCATGTTCTAAACTCGGCCTTGTGGGTCTTTGTTTCCTACAAAACAGCAGTAACTCCCTGGGGTTTGATATCCGAGCTAATCATCCCACCTGGCTACCTGCATAGGCTGTGGTGGCTCAGCCCTAACAAACCACAGGAAATTTGCAAGCTTATCTTCAACAGAAAGAGGAGGCTTCCAGGTCAGCGGCACCTGAGACAGCCAACCAGAAAGCCAGCACTGGACCTGATTGTAAAGTGGGGCAGAACCAGGCCTGCCCACGGTCCCCACCCGTATTCTCCCACCTGCCACTGTGGCAGTGTCAGATGAACCCTGTACTCTAAGGTGCGGCAATACTTTGTCACCTCTCCCAAGGGGTGACAACATCTTGGATCCCTTAGAGACAGCAATATCCCACCCAAAGGAGTGACTCTCCAGTGACAGAATTTCAGGCATGATAATAGAATGAGGTTTATTTTCCTTCCTGCTATAGGAAAAAAAATTTTCTGTTCCTCTTCACTGGCCACCAAGCCCCACAAATCAGCTAAGGCTTTGTGTTCAGTGGCTCCTGGTTTTGTCTTGTGGGGGTGCCCGGGAGGTCATGGGGGGAACCCTTAGCTAATGGCTTCTCTACAATTCAGGGATCAGGCACAAGAAGGAATTAAGCTAAAGGTGCCCCAGAGGATGGGGTGGGGATGGGTGGAGAGAAGGTGGGTCTTCCTGGATCAGGGAGAGCGTCGAATCCTACAATCAGGGAGGACAATAAAGGGGAGGCACCCTTAAATGGTGGAGAGCTGTGCCTCTTCTGTTCAGGGCACAGCCCTAGAGGTTGTAGGGCCCTGGGAAGCAGCTGGGGCCTGGTAGCTGGGCCTCCAGAATGTAGGAAGGTCTTAGTGGCAGCAATCTGGTGAGACGAGGAGGATACTCTAAGCTGTTTATGTGTCTATTGACAAATAGAAATGGCAAACAATAGGATATATTGGAGAATATGAGGAAGCCATTTGGTGTAAACCTAATTCGGCCTGACCTTGTCTTTCCAAAAGGGCCTGACTGTGACGTTGAGCATGCATTGTATATCTGCTTTAGACATTCCCTATGGCAAAGGCCCTTGAGATAAAGGTGCAACTTCCCTCTCCCTCCCAACGTTGGCATTTCCTAAAGGATTAAGCACCTTTCCTTGGGCTAGGAACTGATTGCTGCCCTCACCTGTGACCACCCAGCTCGAGACAACAGACTTGCTTCCTGCTGCATCCGCCGAGATAGCAGACCCACTACCTGCTGTGTCCATCAAACACTGTGCTGACAGAGCAGTCTCATGACTATTGTGGGAGGGACATTTCAATCATGTGTGAAACATCCCGTTTGGGGATATATAACCACTCTGTATACCTCACTTCTTTGGTGCCCTTTCTTCCTTCGGGAAGAAACGCCCCGGGCCATGGTCCTCAGATTTTAGCTCAGAATAAACTCTCCCAAATTTTCATTTATAGATTGGTTATGGATTATTTTCGTTGACACTATATGCATGGAAATGAGCAAAGATTAATTATCTCTAGCAAAGAATGGGGGATGATGCCCCAGATTATGGAAGATCTAAAGTTTCCTCAAAGCTCCTTCCATCATCCTCCCACGCCAAACTTGGCACATAACTAACACTTCAGGGACAATCTCCAATTCTATGACCTTGAAAACATGGACAAGGGCCCCCTATGCAGAACCTGCAAGCAAAGTAGACATGGCTGGAAAACTTTTAGTCCAATAGCTGCATCTCACAACAAATGAAGCAATATTAATAATGGTGGCTATTTTATTGACTATCTCAGACCCCTGTCCCATTTTTCTGTTACCAAGTAGGCCCCTGGATTCTAGTACTGCCCAGTGGAGGGGAAGAGGAAATTTCAATAATAATTAATATTGAAGATCCCAGCAGCCAGGCTAAGGTGGGGATCAGAACTTGATTTCAGTTGATTTGGAAAAAACAAAGAGATGTGCATTTCCTTCCTCCTTGATGAAGTGCAGCAAATTCATACCTGTTATTTAGGCCTCAGTGGGAGGGGAGTGGTGGGGGAGGGGAGTGGTTAGACCCACCCTCAAATCACCAGGCAGCTGGAGAAGCTGCCAGGCTCTGCCCTCCTCCATTTGCCTTTAGTTGGCAAAAAAGACAAATTTGCCCCATCCTCCTGAGCCAGAGTTTGCAATGCAGAGTCTGCAAGAATGTTTGCTTGGAGAGCCGCAGTTTTTTATCTCAGCAGGTGTAACTCCATCACATGATTGTCTTGGATCTGCTTTGCTCTGCGCTTGCCCAAGCTTGCCAATTCAGACAAGACCGCTGAGAAATAAATAGTCCTTTTCTGTGTCGTCCCAGAAAGCACTGGGCATCCCTTTACATAGAATATAATGAGCATTTCCTCACTTCCTGAGTTAGAGAGGGCCCCTCTCCCTGCCCTGAGGCCTATAAGCTCAACTTCCTCTTTGCAGGCAACTCACTGGCCTCTTCTGGGAAACCAGCCTGATCCTGTGGCCTCCTCTTGCCCCATCCTAAGCTTTATAGGTCACCAGACCAATCAAAGAAAGAAGAGTTCAAGGAGAGGCAGAAGGCCCAGCCCAGGGCCTCTGTAGGGACACAGCCACAAGAGCCCTGCTGCCTTGGAAACTTCCAGTACAACCTGGCTATCTCTAGCCCCAAGGGTTATTTCCATTGCAATTTAAGGTTACCTTAAGCAGGTAACTTTCACTTTCTAGAACTGGTGACAAGGAAACCAACAGAAGGGGCCTGCCAGCCCAAGTACTTAAGGTTCAGCCAGTCAGCCGAGGAGGAGGGAAGGTGGCTCCTTGTCAATGGTGGCTGCCTGCCCATCCATACCTAAAAGGCTTTTGGGGTCCTGTGAAGCCAGGTCAGGGGCTAACCTTCCTCTTTCGGGCCACAGATGTTCGCTCTGGATGTTTGTTCAGGACTAAGCTGGCTTGGGAGCCTCTGGGATTCTCAGCAGCCCTGGTCGGGACCAAGAGAAATTAGATACTGTGGTTGAATTCCAGGGACTCCTTGGGAGTGGGGTCAGACTCCATGGGGACCTAATTTTCACCTGCTCCAAGTTCTCTTCAAAGTGTTTTTAATTTAACAAGCTCTTGTATGAACATCGTCACAGCAAAACAAGTTTTAAAACTCTGAACACTCTTTCTAACCAATTGTTCTCATTCGTCTTTCCTCCATGCTGTCCTTGGCCCTGTCCTTGTCCGCATGCAAACATACTTTGCGCAGAGTTGTTTTCTTAATATAGGTAACTGTTCTCACTTTTCCAACAAGATAACCGCTACTGCTCAGCCTTTCATTTTGTAGCTCAATGGTTCTGAAGGCTGGCTATGCGTCATTTGGAGTGCTTGTTCAAAGTTCAGATTTCTGGGCCCCTTCTTGAGTAGACTTGATTCTGTAAGTCCAGGGGAGGGGCATAGGATTCTGCTCCCCTGCCCCATACAAGACCATAATGTTAATGAGAATATTTCTTGTAAGCAGGCTACAGGGTAATAGAAACAAGATGATAGAGAAAGAAATCACTTAACTGTCTTCTTCAGTGCTTGTGAAGATACACACAGCCTCTCTAGGCCCCTAGCTGTCTCTGATGATGTTGGATTTTCTCCATTTGCCCCTCATGTCCCATTTGCCACCGTTCTCCACCTGCTCTTTCCCCAGAGGCTGAGCCGCAGGGACTGCATCAGTGGACTCTCTTTGCCCTCCAGCCTCTGGGAGGGTTGGCCAATGAGGTTGGCATAGATATTTCTCTGGTTCCCTCCTGCCAGGTGGCCCTTGGCCCTTGCCATCAGCCTTCCTTCTAGGGTCCCTTAACTGGTTCCACTCCCCGGCCCTTTCAGGCCTAGTGGCGGTAGTGGCTCCTACACTTACCAGCCAAGAGCAGAGCATCATCTCTTTTTCTTTGTTTAAGCCCAGCCCATGCTTTGCAAATAGTGCTTTTATTACCTTGTTCTCAAATGACTCAATAGAAGGCTATTTTTTGCCAGGACCCTGACTGATGTAACCTTTAGAACATTTTGCTTTTATTACTAAGTTAATATGGGGGCATTTTTAACTTAATTTTGCCCTTTCCTGAGCATCTGCAAGTGGGATTTTATTTTCCTATAGTAAAAAATTTCCCTTAGTAAATCTAATGTATCTTTTTAAAAATTTAAAATATATAAAATAATTTTTGGCTTGTTTTAAAAGGGAGATCCTTACTATAGTTGCTTTCAA
Source organism: Equus quagga (assembly GCF_021613505.1). Classification (NCBI taxonomy): domain Eukaryota; kingdom Metazoa; phylum Chordata; class Mammalia; order Perissodactyla; family Equidae; genus Equus; species Equus quagga. The sequence goes on from NW_025799647.1 coordinate 4,408,748, forward strand.
GAGATAATTTTGTGTAAATATGAAAAAAATTCTGGTAAATTCTGTGTTTTGAACAAATACTGCCTGGTGGTTCTGATGTCTGTTGGTTTAAGAAGTATGGGGTAAGTGGGCTCTTTGAGCTCCTTACAAGGCAGCCTCTTAACACATCAGCATCTCCTCCAAAGTGCCAGGATGTCCCTCCTTTAGGGCCCATAGCAATGAGTTTGAGATAAAACAATTTTATGTAAAAGAACAATCTGATATCTGGATTTTGGAGAGACTGTCCTTAATGTCTGCTTTCGAAGTCCACGAAGGCTGTGCACGCAAATTTTTTTTTTTTTTTTTTTGTCTTGTACTCAAAGCTTTTCCTAGAACACACATAGAAATATTCCCTATTTTTAAAATGGCTGATTTGTCCCTCAAGCTCAGCAACAGCTCCTTGTGAAGCTCTTAATCCTTGCACGTCTGGAATGAGAATATCCCACAGTGCTTTGGCAGATGGAGCCATGCCCAACAGAAGCCTTATCCTGGCTCTGCATCTTCTTTCCCAGCACAAGCACCTGACTCAAGCTCAGAAGGTGGAGAAGGTACTGGAACGTCCTTTTGCCCTAGTCCACCAACCCCAACTTCAGTCCTACCCCTTATTCTTCCCTCTGGTCTAAACGGATCGTTTCCCAAATTTGATCCCTTTAAAGATATTCAATAGGAGGTTGATTACAAACATGGTATGCTCATTATTGTTCTGAGCTGCTCATCAGAAGCTGTTGCTAAGGACTGCTCAGGACTACACTCTGTTCCTGTCCACTCCCACGCCCTAGAAGGGTCTCACATGAATTAGGCCAGGACAAGTTCCAGCAGATAGGAACTATAGGAAAATCTGGAACAGAAGCAAAAAGTGACCTCAGCAATCCAGTCTCCTTTACCTTGCCGTGTGCCCTGCTTTCCTCAACAACTTCAGAGTGGCCACTTCTTGACAGCTTCCCTTAGCCTTGTCTTTGATTTTCTGACACTTGTCTGCATGAACTTACATCATCTCTGCTTGAGGCTCCAATTGCTAGTTGTCAGGCTGCTCTGGCTTCTGTCCTCGAAGCTTCCCCAGTGAGCTCCGAGCAGTGAGCTGCTCCCTTACCAACTCAAGCCTGGCCTAACCCTTTTTCTGATGAGAGGCAGGTCCCACCTGACTGTCAGCTTCATCTGACACAGAATAATGAACAACCAGAGCCATTTACATCCCAGTGAGCAGTAGTAGTCATCATGAAAAGCTTTGAGCCAGGTGATGATATAATCAGCGCTTTGTTTAGGAAATATATATTTTTAAAAATTGGCGGGGCCGGCCTGGTGGCACAGCGGTTAAGTTCACACATTCTGCTTCTTGGCAGCCCGGGGCTCACCAGTTTGGATCCCAGGTGTGGACATGGCACTGCTTGGCAAAAGCCATGCTGTGGTAGGTGTCCCACATATAAAGTAGAGGAAGATGGGCATGGATGTTAGCTCAGGGCCAGTCTTCCTCAGCAAAAAGAGGAGGATTGGCAGTAGCTAGCTCAGGGCTAATCTTCCTCAAAAAAAATAAATAAATAAAAAATAAAAACTGGCTATAGTGAAATACAGACTTACCCCCAGGGTCTGCAAGAGGCCCAGGGCATGAGTACAAATGGAGGCCCACATGTCACATATCTAAAAGCTATAAATCAAAGTAACAAATTATTAAATAAAACATATTCCTTCCCCTTACACTGATAAATAAACCTTCATAGCAACATGGAAGGTCAGGTTCAAAAATAGAATTCCTGAATTTCTCCGAGTTCCATGATGGGACATGGTAGAATGAGGGAAAGCAGGCCCCTGGCCCACCCCTACTTCTCTTCTCAGCTCACTCAGCTCAGGCTCTGTCCTACACGACGAAGGGGACTTGAGTACATTTACATGGACATGTCCAAGCTCCACACACAATCCCACTCCCACCTCGCCATACCCCTCTCTAACAAACAACTACCCCTTGGGCACTTTTCAGGTCCAGGAATAAGTACTTTAATGGTGTGGTCTGTAAAGATGGATGGACCTGGAGAAAAGGCTGGCCCGGGCCCAGAAAATAGGCTGTACAAAGGTAACAGGGGCTTTGGATGGGAATGGCCCATTGATGTACCCCATGGAGAGGTACGGCCAAGGTGGGCCAGAGGGGGGACCCTCTGAAGAAGGGGACCCAACACAGAGGGCATAGTTGCAAAATAAAGTAGCTTGGATGAAGGATACAACCAACAGTGAGGAAATCACTAAAAGGGTCATGAAGGCCTCAGGTAAGATGGTGGCCCAGGAAAGGAGAGGATGGGAGAGAGAGATATCCAGGAAGCAGAATGTGAGCAGACATTTAGAGAGGCAGAGACCAGTGCCTCAGCGGACTCTGCCTGGATTCTTGGGAGCCTACTAGGTCGTGGGTTCAGCCCCAGCTGAGACCCACTCTCACTTCTGCATTGGGCTCTGTAGACACCTTATAATGTAACCCTCTCTTTGCCTAAGCTAGTTACTGTGACTTGGAAACAAAAGTCTCAACTAAAATACTACTTAGTTGTGCTCAAAGGAAACCAAAGTTTGCCCAGAGGGAGAGAAGGTGGAGAAAGAAAAGGGCGAAAGACAGAGGCTTGGGAAAGTCATACACTTAGGATGTAGAAAAAAGGAAAAAGAGCCAGAGAATGAGTTGTCAAAGAAGCAGGGCGAGAGCTAGCTCACTAGGGTGAGCATTTAAAAAAGAGGGGCTTGTCAGTTGAGATGAGAGAAGGTCACTGGACTTGGTGACTTCAAGGTCACTGGTGACCTTCAAGAAAGCACAACTAGAAACAAATGTTGGCAGATGGACACACCCCTCTATTCTGGGGAAGTTGACCGAGCTTCAGCTGTTCACACGTGGCTGAGATCTTTCTCTTTTTCCTCGTATTGGGTATTGGCAGTGGGTATGATGCCCCTGCCTATTTCCACACTCCTTCCACTGGGCATGCTGGTGAACCCTGGCACTCTCGGGGCCAAGGTTGGTTTGAAATGCGTCAGAGAACAGGGAGTAAGGTGCCAAGATCCCAGATGGGACTCCTTAAGAACAGAACCTTTGGAAAAAACCAAGCAAACAAACAAGCAAAGAACCACCAGGTTCTTGGGGACCTCCAGTCTTCATGTAAAACTCTTGGAATTCCCTCTTCCTCTTGTTCTGTGTTGCCTTGGCATAGTTAAGGACAAATCCCAGCCCAGGGACCAGCCTCCTCTTCTCCGGCTGCTGACCAAGCAAACCAACTTTCCATCTTCCCTATCTTGTCTCAAGAGGTGTGTGTGTGTGTGTGTGTTTTGGGGTGGGAGGAAGGAGGATCCCCTACAGAATCTTTCTCCCAAGTCTTAACAATTCAGGGGTAACAACAAACAAGTAAAAATAACTTTTTATTTAAGGAAGTACTTCAATGGCTTCCTGTTAATACAGCTGATGACGGGAGAACCCGGGCTGTGCAGCCTGCAGAGATCTCCAGGGAGGCAGATTGCTTATAGCTGGAGGAAACGAACAGGCAGGGCAGCCTGTGCCCAACTTGTCCAGTGTGACTATTGCTCACAGACAGTCACAGAAGAGAGAATTTTGGATATGTGAGGAATGACCTTCAAGATAGACCAAGCATTCAGATTAGCTTCCTCTCCTTAGAGTTCCCTCCCTAGCCTACCCTGACCCCATCCCACTCCACCCCCACCTCACCCCTCAACCACAGTTTCCAACCTGAGCCATCTCCAGGCTGGCTGACTCCCACCACACCTCCTGCAAGCGGTGAAGGGAGGGCCGAGTCCAATGCCCAGTCCTTCCTCCAAAGTTGACGAAAAGAGAACATCGTCAGCAACTCTCCCATCCTGACTCAGCAGTGTGCACTGTCAGCACCTCCGAATAGTGTGCTCCTCAGAGAAATAAAAAATAACCACTCTTTGGAGAAATGAAAGAGACCTGACCTTTTCCCATTGATTCCCGCCCCCCTTTTTTTGATTCAAATACCTGCAGCCCCTGGGTGTTCAGATCCCTTCTTAATTTTCTCTGTGGGGCCGTTCCTTAAGGTCTTTCTTCCTTCTCAGGAGACGGAAATTTCTTAGTGCAAGGGCTGTTTGCTTTTCTGCTCCGAGGAACTTGAGGGGGTTTACTAAACAACACAACATTTTCACATATTTCACTCAATTGTCTTAATTGCCTTGTGGAACAAGTATTGTTGTTATCTCCATCTCACAAGAGAGAAACAGATGTTCTGAAAGGTCCAGTGACTCACCCAAGGGTGCTGAGATCATAAGTCATGGAGCCTAGCACTGAGCTTCTGCCTCGACTCTGAAGTCTGTGCCAGGCTAACAACCTAAGGCTGCGGGGCTGGTGCGGGGCGGGAAGTGGGTATGGGATGCAGAATCCCAAAGCTTTGTCTTTCCCTCCTTTTGGGAAGCCCAGACACTAGGAGTAGAAAAACACACACTTCAAAGAGAAAAGGAAAGAGAATATACTGACCCTTAGAGCAATGGCTTTAAACTCTTTTGATCATCACCCATAATAAAGAACATTTTATATCTTGACCCAGGACATCACATAAATCTATCCATCCATCTCTCTCTCTCTCTCTCAGCCAAAAGCTTTACCTAGAGTAATACGCTCTGATATATTTTGTTCTACTCTATTATATTCTTTTTTTCCTTTTAATGATGGTTTTGACCCACAAAATTGATTTCATTACCCACGAACAGATCTTGACCCGCAGTTTGAAAAATGCTGCCTTAGAGCATAGATTTGGCATTTAGAGACAAGCTATCATACTACTCTCATATAAAGAGGCAACTGGGGCAGTGTGTAACACATAATGTGTGTTCAGGAAATACTTGTCAAACTTCTGGACTTTTAAGGAACCAATAATCCACAAGTTAAACAATTTGTTCTGGAAACTCTCCAGTTTGCTTTATGTGGAAAAGATAATCCTAATCCCAATTCTCAACAAACAAACCATTCACAAATCCAAAACTGTAAGTTGATCTCTGCTGTGAATCTAGACTTGAAACTCAAAATACTGGCAAATGGATTTCATTTAACAAGCATGAGTTCAATGTCTGTGCTGTACTGTGCACTGTCCTAGGGGCTGGAGATGCAGAAACAAGCCAAACCTAGTGCCTGCTGTCAAGGAGCTGGGCTGTGGTGGGAGACAGAGAAGGGAAGCCGGAGTTACCATGCAGCGGGATGAGGGTGGCACAGGTTGCCACGGGAATGGAGGGGAGTTACCAACCCACCCTAGAGGAGATAAGGATGGTTTCCTCGGAGCCACCCTGAGCCTATACCTGAAAGACAAATAGTAGCAGACAAAGTGTAAACAGAGGAGGGGTCTATCAGGCAAAAAGAATAACGTGTACAAGGTTGTGGCAGTTGCAGTTGACTGTCTCGCTACAGCCAATCCACATGTTTCTTGTTGGCAGTGCTCCAATTATCTTTTAGGGGGGTAGAGGAGGTGTCCACTGCTACTCCATATAATTCAGGAGAAAATCCTGATTAACATGAGCCACTTATGATGGTGCCAGGCTCCTTGCCAGTTATTGGTTTAGGAACAGGCATAAAACACAGGTCTGGTTAGATTCAAAGAGTGAGATTCAAAGGCATACCTTCTGGGAGGGGACTTTAGGAAAACTTTCCCTGTTCTTAAAAAGACACTCATGTTAAGAAAGAGCCCTTCCTCTTCTACTAGATGCTGAATTGTCTCAATGGGATGCCTGGCTGTGATGCAGCCATCTTGTGACCATGAGGTAATCTAGTTGGAGGGTGGCAATCAGAAAGATGGAAAGAACAGGGACCTCAGTGACCTTACTGAGTAGCTGAATTAAACAACCCTAACCTATCTCAGGACATGATGTCATGTAAGATAAAGATTTTCCTTATTGTTAAAGTTGGTAGAGTCAGGGTTTTATATTACTTGCAGTCAAAATGAACCTAAACTGATGCAAAAGCTACAGAGATATAAAAGGCATATTCTGGGTTCTGCAATGCAAGAATTGGGATGCAAAGCCCAGACCATACTATGCTACAAACTTCAGCTTCAAAATGAGATACAAATGATTGTTAAACATGAAAAACTCAACCCCACTCTTAAAGAGAAAAGCACTTTGAAACTATGAGATGCCATTTTTCCTTTCCATATTGACAAAGATCAAAAGCTTGATAATATCCATTATTGCCAAGGGGAAACCAACATATACCCATTTGTTGCTGATGGGATTATAAATGGTATAAATCTATGGAAGGCAATTCAGCAATAACTTTCAAAACTAAAAATACAGTTTACCCAACAAATCTACATCTAACTATTTATCCTCTAGATACACTTGCATGTACATAAAATGACAGGTACAATGATACTAGTTACAGCTCTGTTTGCAAATACAAATTGGCTAAAAAACCCAATTGCGCATTAGTAGGGGGCCAACTAATAAATCGCATTACATTCATATAGAATCATACGCAGCCACTAAAAAGTATGAAACAATTCTATATACTGATATGAAAATACAGTGGATAAACATTGTTAAGTGAGAAAAGCAATATGCAGAATAGTACAGAAGAGAACGCTGCTATTTCTTTCCGGGGAGGGACTGGGGGGATATCTGAAAGTGCATAAACCATGTCTGGAATCACAAACAAGAAACTGATAACATCAGTTGCTCTAAGGAGGGGAGTTAAGTGGATGGAAGTCAGAGGAAGAAGGAAGACTGACTCTCACTATCTACCTCTTTGTATCATCTGAATTTTGCGCCATCTGCATATATTGGCTATTCAAAATGATTCATTAATAGAAGAATGAGTTAATCCCAATAATAAAAAATACCTTAATTGAAGAGTATTACAAGATATTAAGCTAGAAATATTTTATCATTTCTATAAATGCAAAAGAGTCCTAAAATTTCAGTATTCATTCATTTAAAAATGTTAATAGAGGTAGAATGAGTTTTATTCATATAATAAAGAGTACCAAATACTCTTTTATTAAATTATATTAAATGGTGATTTTGAAGAAGCTATTGTCAATTCTTAAAGATCATAATAAGATATCTCCCAAGAAACTGGAAATAAAGTTGATCCCAATATTGAGGTAGTAAGAGCCTGAGATCACAAACGTGATTAGTTATATATAGGGGTAAATCTAGAGATTATAGATTTGTGACTGAAGAGATTGGGAAGGGCCGGAATTTGAGACCAGGTGCTCTGGGAGTAATTTCAGGGAGGCAGGAGAAAATGCAACACTAGTGCTGTAAACAGAAGCTTGCACTTTAGGTGGAAGAGGCCCAGTATACGTGAGGGAATTGGTGAGCCGGGCAAATACCCAGTGTCCCCTAAACACAGCTAAGGGGAAGGAACCTCTTTGCTAAGCGGACTCCCACATACACTCCCAGCCTTAGAGGGTGGTAACCTGCGGTAGCTGAGAGACACTGGAGGCTCGCTCCTCGGCCTGACTCCATGCTTCCTGAGCATCACCTGACAATGTGTCTGCCCCTGAGTCCAACCTAAGGACAGAAAATGTGATGGTCAGGCTGATGTGAGTATTTTGATCCACTCAAAGATTGTATTTTATTTGTGAATTGCTAAACCTCAATGTCCCATTCCAGCTCCAGAGCATCTCCCCCAGCTCCCACCCCACCCCACCCCACCCCACCCCACCCCCAAGATCAGCTAAGGTCTTGGTTACAACTGCACTTGAGTTCAGCTTGTTATAGGTGTGTCTTCTGTGCAAACCTTCTGCAGACAACTCCATCTCAAAGTCTTCTATGGAACCCAATCTAAGATACTTTGTGTGTACGTAAGCAAACATACACACATATATACATACGTGTCTTTACAAAGGAAGCTACAAAACCTTTACGTTGTCTGAAAAGATGCGAATGAATGGAAAAATAAATGTTCCAGGATGGGAAGCCTAAATATGACAAAAATATCTGTTTCCTACAATTTAATTTACAGATTGAGTAGAATCTTGGTAAAAACCCCAGCAGGATGTTTTTAAACATATGACAAAAGCAAGGAGAGAAGGGAAAATTCTAAACAGGTGAGAAAGAAAATGTATTGGGGAAGGGGAGCAAAGGAGGAAGACTAAGGAAAGAGAACAGGATCTAGCAAAGGTAAAAACCTGTAAAACAGCAAAAATAAGATAGTTAAGTCTTGGTGTAAGAATAGATTTCCGGAATATAATAGTAAGAGCAGAAATACATCCTAATTTAGTATGCGATGAAGATATCATGATACAATAAGATAAACAAAGATTTTTTTCAATAAATGGTGGAGGGATAACTGATAAACATTTTGGGGGGAAGGGAAGAATTTAAACCCACACTTTACACTATACATCAAAATGAACTCCATTTGATTTAAAGACTTACATACATTTAAAACTAAGAAGTCCAGAGGAAAAGAGAATTGAATGTTTATCAAAATGCTGGCGGGAAGGTGCCTCTGTACTATTGCTATAAGAAGCTATGGTGTTGGTACAGAGGAAAAATGGAAGTAGCTGACAACATGAAATTTTTCAAAAGAAATTTTACATCTAAGAAAACACCAAAATAAAGTATAAACAACCTACTAGAAGATATATTTACAAAAAACGTGACCAAAAAAGATTAATAATATTGTTATCTCAAGAACTCACACAAGTTGATAAGAATTTTATTAAGACGTCAGCTGACAACTGAACAAGGACTTGTAACAAAACAATTCACAAAAGAATAAATATTAATAAATACGTGAAAAAGTATTCAATTTTACTAGTTATCAAAGAGAAACAGATTTTAAAAAGCATAGTATTTCTTTTATTGTTAACTAACTAAATTAACTTCACTAAATAAACTTTTACTAAGTTAAGCCCCCCAAAATTAAGATGCAAATTCCCAAATCTGGAGCCAATGATATTGGCACCTATATTCACGGAGGGTAGTATCATAAATGGATGTAATTGATTAGGAAAATAATTAAGTCCTGAAAATGTTCATGCCCTTTGCCCTAATACATCTCTTTTAGAGAACAGATCCGGAGCAGAACAGCAGAAGCATGAAGCCATTACCAAGGTCCAGAGTTCCATCCTGACACGCCTCCCCAGATCAGGCCTTCCCAGGTTATATTCCCGAGGCTGTGCTGTCCAATACAGTAGCCACTAGCCAGATGTGGCTACTGAGCACTTGAAATGTTGCTAGTCCAAAATGAGATGCACTGTGAGTATAAAATACACACCAAATTTCAAAGACTTAGGGGGAAAAAAAGAAAAAGAAAAATAGATCATTAATAATATTTATATTGATTACATGTTGAAATAATAATAATTGGGCTTAAACAAAATATACTATTAAAGGTAATTTCATCTTTTTACTTTCTTTTACTTTTTCAATGTGGCTACTAGAAAATTTTGAACTACCTATGTGGCTCACCTTCTGTTTCTTTTGGACAGCGCTGTCCTAGAATTTCCCTCACCTGTTGTGAGCAGCATCTGGGAAAATTCCTAACCAACACTGTTTTTTGTATCTAGTGTGTCAAGGCTAACTTTTTTGGGGGGGTGGGGGGAGCGGATTAGCCCTGAGCTAACATCCACCGCCAATCCTCTTTTTGCTGAGGAAGATTGGCCCTGAGCCAATATCCGTGTCCGTCTTCCTCTATTTTTTGTGTGGGACGCCTGCCACAGTGTGGCTTGATAAGCAGTGTGTAGGTCCATGCCCAGGATCTGAACTGGCACCCCTGGCCACTGACGTAGAGTGTGTTAACTTAACTGCTATGCCCCTGGGCTGGCCCCAAGGCTAACTTTTTTTTTCTAGAAAAAGGAGAGAGAAGGCTAAGTAGATGGCTCAGGAGAGGAAAGAGTCTCTGCCATATTTATTGTCCCAAGGCCCTTGTTCCCATGCCTGAAATTCTCAAATGGGCTACAATGTTGGATTGGGCTGTTGAAATGGAAGGAAGTTACCTGGCAGTGATTACTTTCCCAGATATATATCCCTCTATCCCCCACAACCCTCCACTTGGATCCATCCATTATGCCACCAGACAGTTCTACAAATGTAAACAGGTCATATCGTGCCCCTGTTTAACATCCTCCAATCACTTCCTTTCTGACTTCGAATAAAATTCACACGCCTGCCTTGGCCCCAAAGTCCACAGGACCTGGCCTTGCTTCTCTCTCCAGCCTCTTTCTTCTCCTCTCTCTCCCTAGGCTCCAGCCACAACAGCCTCATTTCACTTTCTCAGCCTGACCAACTTCTGTCCCTCTTTAAGTCTCCTGAACATACCATTCCCAACCTAAAGTGAACTGCTCTAGTCACTTAATATCACATGAGTGTATGTTATTTCCTTTATCACACTTATAACTTCCTGAAATTATTCTTATTGTGTTTGCTCATTACCACCCATCTCCACAAGGTAATAAACGCCACGAGAAGAGGGACGCTGTTGTGAGGGATGAGAATTGGCCACCCCAAAATATATCTCTTTGCCTTGCCTTGATTATTTTTAAGAACAAAAGACTCTGAAAGAAACTTTGACCTTTCCCCTAACTGCCTAAAAGAAATTTAAAATAAAAGCCTGTCCCCAGAGACAACTCTGGGTATCCAGTAGACTGGGAGGATCCTTGCTAAGCCCGTTCTTATCAAAGTTCTATTTACCAAACCTTGGCTTTTCCATTTCCATGTGAATTGCCTTCCTCCCCTTTGAAGCCCCAAACCACCTGCCCCAACATCCTTCTTTGTCTTTAGCTGAAGGTGGTGCTCAAGATGAGAACCTCCACCGTTTTTGCGAGTTGCTCAGCTTGCCTGAGTCTCTCCCGTGTGTACATGTTATAAAGCTTTATCTGACGTTCTCCTGTTACTCTGTCTCATGTGAATTTACTTTATTTATTTTTTAAGATTTTATTTTTCCTTTTTCTCCCCAAAGCCCCCCAGTACATAGTTGTATATTTTTAGTTGTGGGTTCTTCTAGTTGTGGCATGTGGGACGCCACCTCACCATGGCTTGATGAGTGGTGCCATGTCCATGCCCAGGATCTGAACCGGTGAAACCCTGGGCCACTGAAGTGGAGCACACGAACTTAACCACTCGGCCAAGGGGCCAGCCCTCTTGTGTGAATTTAATTCATAGCCCAGCCAGAAGGACCCAGAGGATAGAGGACGTGTCTTCCTCCCCTACACTGTCTACCTTGTTCACCACAGCACCCCACATCCCAGATCACCAGTGATCCCAGAACACCAGTGCCTGGTGCATAGTAGGGGCTCCATAAATATTTGTTGAACGAGTCTATGAACAAATGCCAAATTATTCCACCTACTCATCCCCAGATATGCTTTGAGTTTTCTTGTCTCAAAGAACATCTTGCCTCAAAGTGTCTTTGCTTTTGCTGTGTCTTCCCATCTAGAGTCTTTCTTGCTTATCCAAAATGACGTACTTTCTGCTTCAAGTACAAACCACCCAACTCAAAAGCATTTGATGATAAGGAGGCATTGTTTTTTTTCGTTTTTTTTTTTTTTTTTACATCTCACATAATAAGAAGTTCAGAAGTGGTGCAATTCCAGGGTTGGGTAACTCAGTGGCTCAGCATGTCTTCAAGGAACTGTGCTGTTTCCAACCTTTCTCCTCTGTCACCCTCAACATGCAGGCTGTTGGCCTCAGTTTCCAGCTTTATGTTTGTAAGATGGCGATGGCAGCTCAAGAACTTTATCCTTATGCAACATCTCAAATAAGGAGCATCTCAGACTTAGGGAATTTCCCAGAAGTGTCTTCTGCAGAGTTCCCTTCTGCATTTCATTGTCCAGAATTGTAGTACACGCCCATTCTGAAATCAGCCCACTTCTTGCCAATTACTGGCAAGAGCAAGGAATTTCCGTGATTGGCCTAAAGAATCAAGATGTGTCTCCCTTGGGCTGGGTGAATCCCTGCTCCCCAGAATAGAGGCTTCTGAAACTTAACAAAGGAGGGTTTTGGGGTGGGGGGATGGGGTTCAGGAAGACAAAACGGTCTCAGAACAATCCACTGAGAATTTTTACAAGCCACAAAACCCTACTAATTTTTCAAACTACAGCTCAAATCTTGAGTCTTTCATTAATCCTTCTCTGATTATCTTAACCGAAAGTAGCCACTTCCTCCTGTGAAGGTAAAACCTTGAGTTCAGGCCAGAAACTTTGGAGTCATCCCTAATTTCTCTCTTTATTCATAACCCTATACCTTAACTGTCTTGTTTATCTTCAAAATACATTCAGAATCCCACCTGGTCTCGCCACCCTCAGTCCTATCACCCTGGTCCAAGCTACCATCATTTCAGCCCTGAATTCTTGTAGTAGCCACCTCTCTGGCCTCAGACTTCTCCTCTTGCACCCCTAGAGTCTGTCCTCACACAGAGCGATCCTTCCAATATGTAGGTCAGATCATGTCACTGATCTGCTCAAAACCCTCCAGTGGCTTCAGAATAAAATCCGAAGTCTTTACCACAGCCTGCCAAGCGTTCCTGATCCATCCCTGTCACCTCTCTAACCTTATATCCTGCCCAGGCCCTCTTGCTCCCTACCCTCCAGCCATGCTGGCCTACTTGTTCTTCTTAGAACACACCAAGCACACTGCCTCCTCAGGGCCTTTGCACTTGCTATTCAGCTTGCTTGGAAAATTCTTCCAGATGTTCTGATGACTTGCTCTCTCTCTTCAGGTTTTCACTCAAATGCCACCTTATCCCAGAGGCCTTCCCTGACTCCCTATCCAAACAGTCACCTTACTCTGCTTCACCTTCCTTCAAAGCACTTGTCCCAAGTTGATGTATTATGTATGTATTTGTTTATACTCTGAATGGTTTCGTTAGAACCTAAGATCCATGAAGCCAGGGGCTGTATCTGTTTGGTTCTCTGGTTTCCCCTCATTGTTACAATAAAATATAGCATGTTATAGGAGCTCAATATGCACTTATTGGATAACTGCACACTCCTTTAACCTTTGTCATCTCTGGTTCATTTGGCATGGTCTCAAGCTGTTATCTTTTCGTGTGTACACATCCTGTCTCTTCAGCGGGAACCTAAGCTTCTTAAGGGCCAGAGCTGAGTCTTGAAGCACAATGCCTGGTATAAAGAGGCCGCTGAGAAGTTCACGTTGTTGACAGATTTGGAGGGAAGACACAGTAGGGCAATAGCAGCTGTTACCATTTTACCTCATCTCTTCTTGGCAGGACCCTGAGAAGGACAGGACAGGACAGCACATTTAGGAGAGGGTGTGGGGTTTGGGATTCTGCTCTGGAAGAGGGTCCAAATTAAGTCCTTGAGGAAAGGGAGGGCAGCATCTCTCTGGTATTGAAAGGAGAATATGGGGGCACCTTTCTCACCCCACAATCACCCCTGGAACTGGTCTTCTGAAGTTTGTTTACAATCTAGCAGTACTTTGCAATGGAAGAGGCCTCACCCTCATTAATTGGTGGCAAAGGTCTCTACTTAACAGATGCTAAACAGAAGCAGAGCAAAACCATGAGTGGTTTAAGGTCACATGGAGTCACTGCTCAAATTTACGAAAGAAATTCAGACTTATCAGGTCCCACTCCCCAGCCCCAGCGCACTCCAACCTCCTGAGTACACTGTGGAGGTCCCAGGAGGGGTGTCTGAGCCCCAGGAGAGCTGGCTCTGTTAGCCCATGCTCGTGCTTCTGCGTACAGCTCTCTCACGCTAATTCCAGCACTAAGGCCATTTACCAGACTCCAGGGAACCAGGCCGCTTTCAAATGTCAATAGCATTACACTTGCCAGAGGAGAAAGGGACAAATGAGGAGACTGAAGACAGTGCTTTAAACAGAAGAAGAAAAAGATATCATTGGATGTGCGCTAATCCAAAAAAGCAAATGCCAAGAATAACTGTGAGCATTGTTCGAAGCCAAGTCTGTGCAGAAGGGACCCAGGTGGAGGAGCAGGCAGGGGCTGAGGTGGTCTGAGGACGCGCAGAGCAAATGCCCCAGGGGGCGGGGCGGGAGGAGAGGGACGTATTTTAAGCAGCCTTAAAAGACTCGTTTTAGCATTCCGCAGGAAATGAAAAGCAGATGGGTTGGTTTGGAACTTGTTTACATATTACTGGCCTCCGTGAAGCTTCCAGGGCAGAGTTAGGACTGGAGAGAAGGGGTATTTTAGGCAAATAGTCACAGGGTCTCCATTCTGAGAGAGTGAGGCCTCTCTTACGTCTATCATCTGCGCCTTGAGAAGCAGGCGTTTAGGCTGAAGGACCCTCCTTCCCCCAGCCTAGGGCAGGTCTGGCTAAAATAAATATCAATTTGATAGCCTGGGTAGCACTGATGTGCTTGCACCTTCTTCAGGAAGCTAAGGGTTAACATGCCTTCTCTCTCGCCTTCACGTCATACCCCACTGGGCAGGGAAGCAAAAACAGAGAGCTGGGCATGGGGAGGATAATGAAGCGGTTCACATCAAAGGTCCTGAGGTTTGTAGCAGGCTTCTTAGAACACTGATTCCTGCGTCCCACCCCCAGAGTTTCTATTCAATATAGCTGGGGTGGGGCCCAATGGCCACACATTGGAATGACCTGGAGATTAAACAGGTTAAACTATACTGATAGCTGGGCCCTGTTCCCAAAGATTCTGACATTAATTGATCTAGGGTGTGACGGGCATTAGTGAAAGCTCTCCAGATATTTCTAAGGTACAACCGAGGTTGAGAACCGTTGATCTATTTCTCTTTGACATGCTGTCGTCATTACATCCCCAGCTTAATTTCAATTTACCTTCATAACATGACTTCTAGATGGTTAGGACCACAGGAGACCATGGGATCCAAATTAGGCCTAGATTTGGGGAAAAGGGCTAAAAAAAAAAAAAAAAAAGTCACTCTCTGAGACACAAACTATCAAAAGTCTATGTAAATACAGGCAATTACCCTTTTATGTAATCTATGCAGGAAATAGCACTCCTAAAAAGTGTTTTCTAAGTGAGTTGCTGCTAAGAGGCAGTAAAAGTAATCATCTTTAATGCTTATTGAGCTCTTATTAGGTGCCGTGTACTCTTCCTAGTGCTTTCATTTTAAACTCATTTAATTCCCACAATAACTCAGTGGCGTGGGTACTGTTATCATCCTGCATTTAACAAATGAGGAAACTGAGGCACTGGGAGGTGAAGTAATTTGTCCTAAATCAACCAATTAACAAGTGCCAGAGCTGGTTCTCAAACTTTGGTGTGCATCTGAACTACCTACAGAGATCGTTCAAAACACAGATGACCGGGCCCCACTGCCGACCAATTGGATCAGGATCTCCTGAGGTGGGTCGTTATCAAAATTGTTTCTAACAAACTTCCTGGAGAGTCAGTTGTTCGCCAAGGTAATGAGACCACTGTTGGGATTTAAAGTGAAGACTTCGGAATTAGATTACCCTAGGTTCAATTCTTTCTCCTTCACTTGTAACTGGAATCTTGGAACAAGTTACCTATCATCTCTCCAACCTTCCATCGCTTCATTTGGAAACAAAAATGGTCGTACTCAGTTCCAGGGATGGTTCTGAGGATCACATGGGTCTAAGGCGCTTAGCACAGTGACACGGCCATTGCCAGTACAGCAGAAGGACATTTTGAGACATTAACCAGGTCTTTCCTGCCACCATCAACACTGCACATTTCACTGCCCTCTCCTCCAGGCATGCTTGGGCCTAGGGAAAAGTGGGACCCCTAAAGCTGGAACGCAAGGAAAAAGAGAGTTGGTGCTTAGTTTTTGAGATCAAACAAGGTTACTGCACATAAGACTTAGACTTGGGAGAAAAGACTTTCTGAGCATTCGGGAACTATATGGGCCTGACCAGCAGACAAATAAGACTAGTCCAAAAGAACTCCCTCCCTCTTCTCCATCCAAGATAACCAGTCCTCAGGCACTCTAGTAGGGTCACCTGGGCTGTAGGCTTGTGTGGTCTCCAAGGGAGGCTCCAGCCCCATGACATCTTCCCAGGGTGAATCCCCTCAGAAAGGAGGGAACTACAGTTGAGGGTAGAACACCAGATAAGGTTTAAGGAACCCGAGAACAGGGGAGGCTGTGTCTACTTCCTATCTAGAGAAGGCAGCTAACACCACAGATATGCATATGCCACGGTGAGATGGGATCAGCAGAGGAAAGATGGCTGTGCAGGTGATGGCGGAAGAGAACTCAATGAGAACCTTATTTCCTGTAGCCCCAAAAAGGTGTGGGAGAGTAGCTGGACCCTCCTCATATCCTGAGGAGGAAGAGAAGTTAGCTGAGAATGACAGCCAGCAGCCCAAAGGAGTCATGCCATGGAGGACCAACCACGGATGGTAACATGAGCTGAGCAACCCAGATGGGCATGCAGCCACCTTAGAGGATAGCTCTGGGTGCCAGTGCTGAGGGACCCCATGATCAAAGACAGGAGGGGGCAGTTACTCATCTTGGGAGCTACCAACTGAGAGGATATGGTGTTACATGGGTCCCCCTCTCTCATTCCCCTACCACTGAGATTCCATCTAAAGGAGCAAGGGAGAGCATGTGAGTGTGAACTAATCTCTCTGGTAGTTACTAGATAATTTTTCTGCATGACACAGAGTGGGAGTCTGAGATAAAAATTATGTTCCGTTTTAGAAATTCAAAGATACGTATATACACATCTGGAACTATCTTATAAAATTAATATCTACTAATTATGACTATCAAGTTTCCTAAAAGTCAGCAAGATATCTAGTATGACTCCCTAAAAAGTAGCACAACAATCAATATAAAATGGATATAAAGGGCCGGCCCCGTGGCCGAGTGGTTAAGTTTGCGCACTCCACTTCGGCAGTCCAGGGTTTCACCGGTTCAAATCCTGGGCGTGAACATGGCACTGCTCATCAGGCCATGCTGAGGTGGAGTCCCACGTGCCACAGCTAGAAGGACTCACAACTAAAATATACAACTATGTACTGGGAGATTTGGGGAGAAAAAGCAGAAAAAAATGGATTTAATAAGCAGATATCTTGGAAATAGCAGCGTGTCTATGATGACGAATAAGTTTTTGGTGACATAAAAAAAATCTGAAAAATAAATATTGAAAAGGAGAGCTGAAGCCCAGCATTATTGCAGCACTGTCTAAGGGGGAGAGATACTGTGTCTGTTTGACGGGATCATTATTCCAGGTTGTGGATAGTGTCCCTGCGGTCAAACACCCAGAGTTCCCATGTCCTGCTGTAGCCTGGACGCATAGCCCATGAGCCTACTTAACTTGCTTTACTACAATTTGACATTCACCAAACAATGACAAGCTTGGTTTTCCAAACACCTAAAAAAGAGTGCTACAGATAGTAGGTACGAGGGCTCCGATACACGGAAAGGTGCGTCCTGCCCTGTAACTTCATACATTGGCATTCTGATTTATACATAAGTCTCTGGTGAGTTAATTAATGGAAGCCTCCCAGATAGGGTTGCCAGATTTAGCAAATAGAAATACAAATATTGGATCTGACATACTTATACTAAAAATTATTCATTGTTTATCTAAAATTCAAATTTAACTGGGTGCTCTGTTTTCGTTCTGTCAACCCCACCAGAGCCTGCACACTGCCAGGTGGACTGATGAAATGAGGTCCTGCATCTGCAAGGCTGAGGGCCAGTGCTGGCTCTGAGACCGCCTTCACCAACATAACGCTACCCACGGAGGGGTCACCTAAGTGACCAGCCCAGAGTTAGGGTTAGTCTGTCTCTCTCTCTTTCATAATCTTTATTCACTTAAATCCTTCTCTTCATTTATACACGAAGCAAATAACCTCCCTGTTAAGCTTCCTGGGTCTTCTGTTACTTGTTCATTCCAAGACCAAATTTACAGCTTGGACAATAAATGCATAAAACTGAAAGCCACTTCTTGATGGCATCCAAGGAGGTAATTAACGTTGTCAACAACATCTATCATGATGTAAGATTAGTCGCTGCCCTGCAGCAGCTAGTTAAATATGAAGGAAGTTTTATTGACTTTCAACAAGAAGTTTTCTGTTCCTTGATCTGAGTCTTATCTTATTTTTGCCTCAATCACCACCCTAGTCTTTACCATGCATTGCACGCTGGGATCCCCAGCCTTCAGGTCACCTTACAGAAAAGTCAGTTCCTGGATCTCTGTAGGGCCACTTCATTTGTGCCTCAGGAAAATGAAAGCAGGAGGAGCGCCACGGAAGCATCAGAGGAGCAGATCTGGTTTACGACTCAGCGAACAAGAAAGCATCTTGCTCTTGTTCCAGGCCAGCTCTCCTTCTCAGCACTAACAGCACGAGATGTCAGCATCTTCTACTTGACTGTGGCTTCCTTTTATCATCTTCTAAAGCAGTTTCTGCCAATACAGAGACAATACCAGTTCTTTTTCCCAGACTGGTTGGAGCTAAGTTCATGCTACTTGACTCAAGCCATTGTTGAGCTCCTCCATTCCGGATATAAAGTGCAATTTTTGCTAAGGAACTAAAGAGTCTCTCTGGTGAAGTGTGATTTAGGTCATTTCTCTAGAATCCTGGATTTAATTCATTGCTGGCATTTCTGAAGTAGTTTAGGGTGAACATCTGAGATAAATGAGTCATCTCAGTCCTTCTATTTCCCATTATTTTCTAACTCAAACATTTTGAGACTAGGATTAATATATCCTCCCAATGCTGGCAAAAGGCAAGTCATTCTGTAAAATATATTGGGAAATTAATGGACTTCCATTTGGCGAGAAGTAAACAAAAGTAGATAATATATATGCCTGTTTATCTATAGATACACAGTACTGGGAGCTGAAGAAGGGTTGAATAGTTCTAAGCCGGGCTTGTTATTAGTTTAAAAAAAACCCAACTGGCCAACCACCAATTTGGTTTTTCTCAAGCTGTCAGCTGGAAGCAAAGAGAAGTAAAATGTTAAATTGAACCCAAAAGAGATTTTGAGTCTTTTAGGGTTGTTCTAAGGAGCTGAGAAGAGGCTACACTTGCCCACAGCTTCTCCACCGAGTCAACCTCCTTATGTGGCAGCAAGGGCTGCTCTCAGATTCCGGGCTCCTGGGAGAAGAGGGGAGCAATCCCTGTGCCCATTGTGGCTACAGTCTTGTGGTTTGGTGACACAGATGTGGTTAGGAAATCTCCTCGGGTTAATCACCTGGGTGGTTAGGGGGACAGAGGCAGCCAGAGGCAAGGCACACGTGGCTTCGATGGCGCCTTCCTTGGTAAGCTCTTGACAGCAGGCAGGGCCAACGGTGGTACCAGCCGCAGTGTTTGCTCTTCCCCCATGCAAGGTGCAAACGTTTCCCCCTAGCTATTGCCCAAAAGCATTATGAGAATCATCCAATCCACTGCTGTATAAATGTCGTCCTCGTAAAAAAAGACGAAATCTTGCCATCTGTGACGACATGGATGGACCTCGAGTGTATTATGCAAAGCGAAATAAATCAGATGAAGAAAGACAAATACTGCATGACTACACTCATACGTGGAAGATAAACATAAAACACACAGACACAGAAAACAGACTGGTGGTTACCAACAGGGGAGAGGAGTTGGGGGACGGCAAAAGGGGTAAAGGGGCACATGTGTATGGTGATGGACGGCCACTAGACTTTTCGTGGGAAACACAATGCAGTCCATACAGTTGGCCAAATATAATAATGTACACCTGAATTTATACAATGTTATAAATCAATGTTATCTCAATAAAAATAAAAACGTAAATTAATCACAATAAAGAAATAAATAAATGTAGTCTTCATGCCCCACGTGAGATTTAGATAGCTAATGTTAGTCCAGCACTTGCCATTTGTAAAGTGATCTCAGATACACGATCTTATCTAATCCAGTTGCACACAAGCCTTATCAAGATGAGTGACTGTCATGAGGCGTCAGGAAATCGCAGAGGTTCCTGAAGTTCTCCAGACTTGTTTCAGTCTGGGAAACCATCAGTATAATCTTACAAAGAACTTCCATTTATTTGATAACTGAAAAAAAGTAAATTGCTAGATACTTTGTACAATGTGAACCCACTCGTGCAAAAGAAACATGGGTATGGCTATATAGATACACAAGAGATAGCTTTATTTATGTATCTACACACATATACACAAATATATAGATATATGTATATGTGTACACATTCAAATGTTTATATACACATAGGTATACTTTTATAATATGATTTTTATAATATTTGCTTCATATATTTATAATATTTATATTACATAATATTCAATAATTAAAACATAATAAGGTATATTTTTTTAAAAAGCTTATCATGGTGATCATTTTGCAATGTATACAAATATTAAATCATTATCTTGTACACTTGAAACCAATATAATGTCATATATCAATTATACCTTAATAACAAATAAATAAATAATCTGGGGAAGAAAAAGAAAGAAAAAAACTGACTGGTGTTAGCATTTCTTTTTCTCACTCTCACTTAAGGGAGGAGAGGTGGTTGTTGTGTTGTTAAAGGTCTAGGTTGTGCTGCATGTGGAAGACAGGCCTTACAAGCGAGGACTCGATAGGAAAACAAGGACCCCACTCTAGTTGCTTTGTCCCCATGTCCCCGTGCAAACCCTATGCTTGCCGAGGGCTAGCATGATAGCCGTGTCATTGAAGAAAGACATCTTCTGTTCCTGAGAACAACCCAGTCTCATCCGTGGGTGGTCCTGTCCATGTCTGAGTCAGAGGATCAAAAGTGTAAGACTGTACATACCACCTCTGACCAACTAATCATCCAGCCATGGGCTTGCACGTGTTAGGGCTAAAATAGGAATTGATGGCAACTCTTGTCCCAACTTCTGAGGAGGTGGTCAGGTGTAGTGGGAAGAATAGGGAATTCGAATCAGGCACTTCTGAGTTTGAACCTCAGCACGGCTCCTTGCTTGCTTGTGACCATGGCTGTGCTCTTAAGCTCTCTGGGCTTCAGTTTCCCCCTCTGTTAAATATGACCAATAATACCTGTATCACAGGATTATTTCATATACACATCTCAAGTGACATTCTGTAGAAATGATGCTGAATTGTTGGTTGTCAGAGCTAGGTAACACCCCAAGTGACCAATTAGACTTTGCTGGTATCCCACATTGACTGCATCAGATCAAATTTCTGCCTCTCTGTGTACATTGTAGTGTTACTCCTGGGCATTCACAGGCATGAATAACTTGGGTGTGTTTTATCTGCCAGGAAATAACACTGTTTGTCAATCCTTCTACAAACAAACCAACACCCTAGAGGTTGTGTTTCTGCAGGTAAACCCCACATCCCTCTAAACTGAAGGATGCTTTGAGAGACCATTAGGGGAAGGCATGAGACTCCCACAATTGCCTCCCTTCCCTTTTCTAATTTAATCTTTATTAGAAGTCCCCCATGCCTACCCCACCCTTACACTTCTGAAGACCAAGAATACCATACCTAGAGAAGAGGACCTTGAAAAACATGACAGGTCTTCCTAACCATCTAGGAAGCTAGGAAATTCCTTCGAAAAAGAAGGGTTTTTGTGTGAGGAGTTTCAATTTGCAAGAAGTTGTGCAGTCTCTTTGGTGCTGAATTTTCTCAGCTGTAAAGAAAGAAGAGCTAAAGATTACTAAATTCTCTTTTAGTCCTGACATGTTATGTCTATAATTCTCTCTCTCAAATCTTCTCTCCTCTACTCCCATTGCTCCACCGTTGTTCATGCAACCACCATATCTTGCTTGGGTTGTTGCAACTGCCTCTAGTCTCGCTCCTCCAAAATCAGGCTCCACACAGCTTGTAAACTGATCTTTCTAAAATACACATCTGCCTCAAGTATTTGGGCGACTCTCCATTACGTCCAAGATAAATTCCAATTTCTCAGCACAACTCTCAAAGACTTGCCTACCTTTCCAGCATCATCTCCTGTCGCAACAGTACCCATGCAACTCCGAGCAAACAATTCCTTTGAGTTCCTCTTTTGCCTCCATGCTTTGCTTATGCTACTCCCTTTGAGTGGAATGTCCCTCCCCAGGAACACCTCCACATCTGCTCAGCCAACTCTTCCTTCAAAGTTTAGCTCAATTGGCACCTGCTCCAAAAGGCAATTAGATGCCTCTCCTCTGAACCCCAATAGGACCACATGAAATAACTCTATCATAGCATTTATCATACTGCATTAAAGTTGTTGTTTTTTAAAGAGCGGCTGCCTCTCTACTCTGGCAAAGGACTCAGTACTAGTAGCATCACTCGTGCAGGTGAAACTCACGAAAGGGGCAGGTACACAGGTCCCCACTCTCCCTGCAGAGAGTGGGGTCGGGTTGGGGTGCAGCTGGATGCACCATAAGGCAAAGCTCCTGAGGAGGAACCCCTTGTTGCTCTTCCTTTTTATAGGTCAGCTTGAGAGGGGCTTTGCTGGGGGAGCTAATATTTTGGGATTCAAACACTAAGTAATATGTGCTTAGGGACCCACTGCTTAGGGAAGTTCTTGAAATACCCAGCTAGAGGCTTTGAGGTCTCCTGGTCCCACAGGAAGTTGAGGTTAGGTACAGCCAGCTCCATTTTAGTAGAGAAAGAGGGAGCTAGCCCATTGCCAGGCAACCCCAGAAGTCTACACATATCCCCCAAAACTAGCTAAGTGTTTAGTGCATAAAGGGTACTCAGTAAATAACTACAGCTATCACTTATTGAGTGCCTGTTGTTTGCTAGTAAATTGACATATCTTATTACTAGTTCTCACAATGACTATGCAAGATGGTTATTATTAGCTCCATTTTATAGATGAGGAAATTGAGGCTAGAGAAGGTTAAGTGACTTGCCTAAGATCATATACCCAGTAAATGGTGGAGCTGTAATCTGAACCCACTTCTCTATGACTCAAAAACCAGTGCTCTTTTCCCCAAGCTTTGTAGCCTCTTGGTATGAAGCAATCTCTCTCTCACTCTCTCTCTCTCTCTCTTCCTCTGTCTGCCTGTCTCCGTCTCTCTTTTGTCAGCTGTAGGTACTCATCATTTCTTTTCCTAAAGTCCATGCCTTGAGTGCCCTTCTACGGAAACAAGCTCCTCCAGTGAGGCCTCCTGGCTTTGCCATTATCATAAGCTGGCCTGGGTTTTTCTTCTTACCTACACTCGGTCTGATCCGCTCTCTACCTTCCAAACCCAGGGTATCCTTGAAAAGCAGTGGTCATCTGCTGTTAGCAAAAGCTCCAAATAAATAAAATGGAAGGTAAATTAAGAGCAGGAACAATAAAGAGGCTAAGAGACAGGAGCCAAACCTGGATCCTTGCAGGGCTCTTGGGGACATCATGACCCAAGGTCAGTCATGATGCCCTGATGCAGGAAAGGCCTCTGGCCTTTCACTCAGCAGTTGCCTGGGGAACAACCTAGAACATGATGACTGGCAGGGGAAGCTGCTATTTCCCCAGGGACTTGTAAGTCCTAACAAACACCATCTTCCTCCCCGCCCTCCTCATTGAAAGCATTTATTAAATAGCTTAATTATTAAACAAGGCAGGTGGAAGAGAAAGGTGGGAAATTGGGGGTTGAACTGAGCTTTTTAGAAAGCCAGAAAAATGCCTCAGTGTGTACCACTGTTCCTGATCCAGTCAGGTACACTGTTAGACCTGCTGGGGACAGAGAGGGAAACAGAACGTTTTTTTTCCTCTCTCAGTCACAAAAAACTGAGCTCAGTGGAACTGGCAAGCTTTTAGAATAAATCCAGAGGATTTATTCTCCCAAGGGCCAGAGAAGCGACAGAATCAACAGGAAAGAAAAATATATAATATCTGTTCAAGTCAGGGTTTAGAATATTCCAAAAGTGCAAAGACATTTTATTGGAAAATTGACTAGACTGTAAGCTCCTTGAGGTGAGAAATTCCGCTCCATTTGTTTCGGAATTCTAGGATAGAGTCCAGTGCCAGCACATGGTGGATGCTCAGTAGACGTTTGCTAGAAGAAAATCGAAGGCAGGAGCTGAGTCTTGTACAACTTTGTATTCCCGTGAGTGCCCAGCACTAAATGAATGAATAACGGGGGCATTAATGAATGAAAAAGGCAGAGTTTTAGATTTGCCTTTGAAGGCCAGCATAAGCCTTTGCAAGCAGTGGCATCATCTCCCTAACCATTCAAGAAGTCTGTGTTCACGTCCTTATTTCATCTTGATTTTACCTCCTTAGAAGACAGGGCTTTCACTAAACTAATCTGGCTGCTAAAAAGAGA
Organism: Equus quagga; assembly: GCF_021613505.1. Lineage (NCBI taxonomy): Eukaryota > Metazoa > Chordata > Mammalia > Perissodactyla > Equidae > Equus > Equus quagga. The sequence goes on from NW_025799647.1 coordinate 4,432,849, forward strand.
GTTTTGCTGGCTTTTCTTTCTCCTCAAGAAGAGTCGAACAGTCCTCAACTTCTAGAGCCATCAAAGCATTTCTTCTGTTCCTGTCCCGGCACAGTCAGGCTCCTGGGATTCTTTTTTTTTTTTTTTTTAAATTGGCACCTAGGCTAACAACTGTTGCCAGCCTTCCTTTTTTTTTTTTTTTTTTTCCCTGCCTTTTTTCCCCCCCCCCCGCCCCCGGTACATAGCTGTATATCGTAGTTGAAGGTCCTTCTAGTTGTGGGATGTGGGACGCCGCCTCAACGTGGCCTGACGAGCGGTGCCATGTCCGCACCCAGGATCCGAACCCTGGGCCGCCGCAGCGGAGCGCACGAACTCAACCACTCGGCCACGGAGCCAGCCCCGCTCCTGGGATTCTTGCAGGAACTATCTGCCTCCAGCTTTTCTGGTTCCCTTCTTTTGACTCTCCCCTCTTCTCCTCATTCTTTTTCTCGTCTCAGCTGAGTTTTGACTCCCTTTGTCCAGCAGCTTCTGCTTCTGCTTCTGCCAATCCAGTACGTCTTATCCCTCTCAGTTTAGCACGTTTACGTAGAGAGTACATCTGGATCGTATGGATAGCCAGGAAAGGACATAACTGTGTATGGGAAACTGAGGCAGCAGCAGGGAGAGCAAAGAGCTCTTTCTCATGAGCGTCCTGAGCCGAGGGAAGGTGGGCATGGGAAGCTTTCTTTCCTACTCCCAAACAGAGAGACGGGTATAAGTCACTGGAAGAGCTTCATTTGGGAGGCAAGGTGCCTCCTCTCACTAATACATAGAACTTCCCTATTGCACAGCCGAGGGACGGAAACTCAGAGAGGTTAGAGACCACCCCCTCCAGGCTGAGCAAGGTACCCCTCCTCTAGGCTCCCCCGCATGGGACCCCTATCTAGCATTTATCACACTGTGATATAGCTATTTGCTTATATATCATCTTCTATTCGATTTTCGGTGTGCTCCCTGAGGGCGCAAGCTGTCTTTCATCTTTGTAACTCTCAAGGATAAAGCCCTCAATAAATGTTTACTGAATGAATGACTTGCCCAACATTACCCCGCTAATATGTGGCTAAGCTGGGCCCAGAACCAAGCCCTCTGTCCTCCCAAATCCTATATCCTTCCTGTTCTACCAGACACCTTCTGGAAGAAAGTGGGCTGTGGTCCTATAAAGAAGCTAATCTAACATTTGGCAGGTTTATGAGCAATACTGAGAGATGTTCTTTCTAACTTTCATTGCCTTTCTTCTTGATAGTGTTGGGGACTCTAGGCAGTCACTTAGAGCTGAGCCAGGCTCACGTCCACATCCTTGCTCCTGAAACAGCTGCATTCATCACCTCTGCTGAGGGGGACGCTTTGCCAATGAAAATGAAGGCTGCAAATCTCTCCAGCTGGCTTTCAAGCTCCCTCTCCCACCTCCTGCCCGGTGTGAACAAACACTTTGAAGTAGTTTGGGATTACTGGGAGGAAATGTCAAAGACTTTGACTTGTTGTTCTTAAAACATCAGAGAGTTTTTGGATCTTGTTGGTCATGAACAGCGAGGCTGGATATCTCATAAGAAAAGGTTTGTTTCTTTTCTCTCATCTGGTCACACATGTTGATCATGGAGGGCCTGTTCTTGTCACCTACAAGCAAGATGCTAGCACTTGGCTTTGATGAAATGAAGGTGGCCACTGTGAAGAAAGAGACACCCAGGGCTTTACTGCTGCTGAGAGCGGAAGGGATTTCCTGGCTTCAAAGGAAAGCCCAGAATAGAAAGACAGCAGACTCAAAGGGTCCTGAAGACTCTATCTGTAGTGGTCAAGAGTCCAGGTTCTGGGGCTAGGCATGCCTAGGTTCCAACCCTTGTTCTACCACCTACTAGTTACCTTACCCTGGGCAAGTTATGTATCATCTCTGTGCTTTAGTCCTCATGTACCAAAAGTCGTGAAAATCAACGAGCTAGTCCACGAAGGTTTATTATTCTCCATTTGTCCTTCCAGTTCCATTCTCCATCCCTTTCTTCATCCCTGCTCTGTGACCTAGAAATTGACCTCTAAGATGGTATCACCCTGTGTCCTTTACCCTCTGGCTTCTGGTTGGATTCAGCTGACAGAAGATACTAGCAGAAGACTGGCTGCTCAGAGGAGTAAGAGCTCAGAGTATTTATTCCCCTGACTTCCCCAATGCTGATCACCGGTTCAAAGAGGCTGCATACCTCTACCTCCATCCCCAGCTCCCATCAGGCAGCCCTCTCTTGTACCTAAACTCTCTCTAAGGGTTTCGTTAACTCTGCTTTCTCCCCTTACCTCCTCACACCTAGAGATGCTAATGGCCTCAGCATCCCTTGTTGGACACCCTAACCTTATGCACACTTCTGCATATGCTCTCTTTGTTAGATTCTCTCTATTTCACCACTTGAGTTTCTCATTTATCTCGTTTCAGGACCATGACTAATGTGCCTGATATATAATAAGTGTCCAATGAATGTTTCATGTTTCTCTTCCTTTCCCTCCTCCTCCACCTATTCCTTCATTATCTTTATCATCCTCCTTATTCTCTTTATTATCATCTCAGTATAAAGCAGAAGAGCTAGAGGGAGATTGTATTAGTGGTTTACTGCTGCAGAACAAGTTAGCACAAAATCGACAGCTTAAAACAATACACAGTTGTTATTTCACAATTCCTGTGGCTCAGGAATTCAGGGCTGGCTTAGTCAGGTTCTCTGCTTCAGGGTCTCACCAGGCTGAAATATGGGTGTTGGCTGGGGCTGCAGCCTCATCAGAAGCTTGACTGGGGAAAGATCCACTTCCAAGCTCCCTCAGGTTGTTGGTAGAATTTATCTCTTGGCAGCTGTAGGACTGAAGTCCCTGTTTCCTTGTTGGCTGTTGGCCTCCTAGAGGCCACCTGCAGCTCCTTGCCATGTGGACCTTTCTGTTGACCCTGCCACCACATGGCAGCTTACTTTTTGTGTGTGTATGAGGAAGATTGGCCCTGAGCTAACATCTGTGCCAATCTCCCTCTATTTTATGTGGGATTCTGCCACAGCATGGCTTGACAAGTGGTGCTATGTCTGCATCTGGGATCCAAACCTGTGAACCTCAGGCCACAGAAGCAGAGCACATGAACATAACCACCACACCACTGGGCAGCCCCCAGGCAGCTTACTTCTTCAAAGCCACCAATGGAGAGAGAGTTTTCTGACTTCAGGGAGGGCTCAGGCCTTCTTTAAAGGGCTTTCATCTGATTGAATCAAGCCACCCAGGATAATCTCCCTTTTTATTAACTCAAAATCAACTGACTGTGGACCTTAATTACATTGTAAATCCCTTCACTTTGTCACATAATGTAACCAAATCAAGGGAGTGACATCCCTTTACCTTTGTAAGTCACAGGCTCTACCTGTGGTTCAAGCAAAGGGTATTACACAAAGGTCTGGGCACAAGGAGACTGGAAATCATTGCAGGTCACCTTAGAGTCTGCCTGCCACAGAGATCTCATCAGAAGATGGGACAATATTCATTCACCAGCTACTTTTATACAGTTTTTCACTAAGGTTGGGGGTGGGTTGGGGAGGGCGAGAGGTCTTGCCAGGGAGAAAGGACAGAGACTAACATTAATTGAGCACCTGTTCTGTGGTCTGCTCTGTGCCCTCCACTTTCCTCCTTTGGTCCTCTAACATCTACTAATGTCTACTAATATCTACTAATGTCTACTAATATCCCCACCTTTCAAATGAGGAAGCCAAAAAGCAAAGAGGTTGAAGCAATTCACCCAAGGTCACACTGATGCCGTCTCTTCAATGGTTCTTAAGGTTTTAGAGAAGAAGTGACAAAAGTCGTGGAGGTTAATGTTTGGGAGCTAAAAGGGCCTCTCTATGTATATTCTCCTTTTCCATAGAGTTCACATCTCTGATTTTAGGGAAAGGAGATACAGTCTTTTTTTCAGAAAAGAGTTTGCTAACTCCAGTATCATAACCACTTAGCACAAGAGTCATGTACCTGGAGAATACAGTTAAAATTCTCAAGTGGATAAAATTCTCAAGCCACCACCCTGTGTATTGGTCAATCAACACCTCACTTCTGTTCAGGATACATAAGAAAAAATCACAGTTTACTATGGATTTGCTTTTAACTTTTTAAAGCACATCCACACATATTCTGAAGCTCTGTGTTCTCCCGCTTGTAACTGGACCAACTCTAGAAACCCTGCAAAAGCATAAATATTTAGCTTCAGAAGCTTTGGGAAAGGCATGGACGTTTCAAGGAAAAAATAACTAACTTTCTACTGATGCCACGAACTCCTGAGAGGCGACTCCTGGATCAGTGAGTTTAGCACATCAGTTGGCAAAGTATTTACTGGCCACGTTAGCCAGCATCCACTATGGAGCCTGCTACACAGAAGGCATTTGAGAAAAATGTGCTGAATGTCTGAATTAATGAATGTATTGCACAGTCCTACCTATATAGTCTTTTCCAGTTTCTTCATCTTTTCTTTATTTCTTCATGAATGAGTTTCCTCATTTCCCCCCTTGTTTCTTTTAATTTTTTTTTTTAAAGATTTTATTTTTTTCCTTTTTCTCCCCCAACCCTCACCCCGGTACGTAGTTGTATATTCTTCGTTGTGTGTCCTTCTAGTTGTGGCATGTGGGACGCTGCCTCAGCGTGGTTTGATGAGCAGTGCCATGTCCGCTCCCAGGATTCGAACCAACGAAACACTGGGCCGCCTGCAGCGGAGCGCGCAAACTTAACCACTCGGCCACGGGGCCAGCCCCCTTCTTTCTTTTAATTTTAATAGTATTCTATAGGCTTGTTGTAAAACAAGCAAGTGAACAAAAAACAGAAAGGTATAAAATAAAAAATTAAAATCCATCCTTTATTCCACTCTGCTGTCTTTAGAGGTGATCACCGTGGACTATGTGATACGTATGTTTATTACAAAGTGGGAGCATACAGTACATTTATTTGCTCCTTGGTTTGCCTCGTTCTTCTGAATGGCTCCTTTGTATTTGTCAGCATGTGTAGCAGTCACCATCAGTGCTCTACTCACATCCCTTCGTGTCACTGACCAAGGGCTCGATCTGCTCACCGCAAGATGAAAGGCCAAGCAGATGGTGGTAGTGAAAGAACTTTATTAAGTGATGAGCTGGCTGATTGGAAGATGGTGGACTATCATCCAGAAAAAAATCCATCTTAAAGGGGAACTGATTTGGAAACAACTTATATAAGGCAAATGGCACTGGGGAGGGATCTCAGGAGTGTCAGCTGATGGATGACTGCAGACCATTGGGCCCCTCTCCATAGACAAAAAGTTCCAGATGTGCTGAACCTGACGTTCCTGTGGAATCTAAGAAAACATCAGTTACTTCCTTATCTAGGACAGAAAAAAACAGTTTTGGGCAGAGGACATAAATTTTCTGCTAACAAGTTATTCTTTCTACCGGCTACAGATACAGATTAGCTTGCCTACATGCAGTTCTGAGTGTTTTTCCAAAGCATATTATGAGAATAAGATGCAGACAGGGAACATGTGGGCTTGGCAGCTGAAGTTCTAAGAGTCCTCTGTGCAGGGGCAACTGTCTTTCTTATTTCTTCATGGGCCGCATGTGCAAATTTGAGGGGGTTCTATGTGTTGCATGCGGTGGATTTCTAGTCTGTGACGTGTAAAGTTTACAATCGGTCGTTTGAACTTCTCAATGCTCCTGCCGGATGCTTAATAAGGCGGGGTTGGGGGAGCGGCACTGTCAACAATCTACTCTGTTTATTAGCGGTCCTCCTGTTCTGCAAAGCAGGCTCAGAAACTTTGGTTACTTTGTTTCACACGTTAACCTTGTGGCATGGTTTCATCTTAATCCAGGGAAACTTTAACTCCTTCACTCTCAGTTTCATTCAGAAACCCTTATCATTTCCACACATAGCAGCCTGAATTCCAATTGCCGGTACCCCCTTCTTTGCTGGATAGTTCCCTCCAGTCACTGAAATCAATTTGTCCATGGATGGTTGGCTGGAAGTACTTGGGAATTAATGTCCCTCTGGGAGACAGTCTTTAACAAGGACTAAAAGTTGTAAGAGTATAAATGCCCCAGCTCCCTGGCCCCTTATCTAGGCTAATTCTAAGGCATATGCTTTGCACTGTCTTCTGAGTTTCCCTGAAAGATTAAACTCTAGTCACTCACCATGGTGCCAGCTTAATAACACACCCTTTATTGGCATCTGCCCTTCCCTGCATCACTGCCCATCTCCCTACTTACACTTCCCAAACATCTTGCACTTGAATCCTAATCAAAAGATCTGCTTCCAGAAGAATGTAAACTAAGATAGCATGGATATGCTCCAGTTTTTAAAATCATTTTCTGGGCCGGCTCAGTGGCGCAGCAGTTAAGTTCGCACATTCCTGTGGTAGGCATCCCACGTATAAAGTAGAGGAAGATGAGGAAGATGGGCATGGATGTTAGCTCAGGGCCAGTCTTCTCCAGCAAAAAGAGGAGGATTGGCAGCAATTATACTTTATCCCACCTCTTGCCAACACTGGATACTATAGGTGTTTTAATTTTTTCTTAGTTAGACAAAAATAGATGTATAATATTTTAATCTGCATTTCTTAGATTAATTAGGATAAATACTGCAGCATTTCAGGTAGTTACCAGTTGATGGGAAAAATACACACAAAACACACATACCCCATGTGGAAAAAATTAAAAGTCTGGATTTAATTAGCCAGTGCTATAAAATCTTGTGAGCAGTGGGGTGGCCACACGGAGCAAAGGTGGATGTCTCAGTGCAGCCTGCCCTGTCCCCAGGACTTGGGGTGGTGCAGGCACACGATGCCTACAAGGGGAGTTATGCCAGAAGTGAAAAAATTCTAGTTTGATTATACCCTAACCCTACTATACTCAGGAATTTTGTCACCATTACACACACAAGCCATATTTCTGTCTAAGAGAAGGTTTATCAAACCTGAGCTCTCCCGGTTCTTGAAACAAACTTAAAAAGGCCAGGTCTCTCTGAACAATAGTGCTGCCAGCCTTTCCAGTTTTCTGGATAGCCCATTTCCCTGGGAACTTCCCTTGCTTATGATTTAATACTCTTATCTGGGTGCTTCTGAAACTGAGTGCGGTCTGAAAACCACAACTAAAATCTATTTTCCTGAAACCATTTGTTCATATGCTCAGCGATGATTTGTATTTCTTATGTGATTAACCATTCAATGTGATTAACCACTGAATTATTTGTATTTATTTGTTGAAATTTTATATATTATATTTTTACATATATTCATATGTTATGAATATGAACCCTTTGCTTGTTATATAGGCTGCAAATGTTTTCTCTTAATCTGTTGCTTTTGATTTGCCTTTATTTACAGTGGTTTTAAATTTTTATTCAGTCATGTCTGTAGATCTTTTCATTTATGATTTTGAGTTCTATGTCTTGCTGAGAAGCAAGAAGCAAGTCATTCATTCCTACCCAACAATCATAAGCAATAATAAAAATATTCTCATATCTTTTCTTCTAGCACTTTTATCATTTTGGTTTTTTTTCACATTTAGATCTTTAATGCATTCAGAATTTATTTTTGTGGATGATGTGAAGAAGAAATCTACCTAGAGAATCTTACCATTTTTGCTGCTACTCTAAGTGAGGTATTTTTCCCATTGCATTTTCTGAGTGGTTACTGCTAATATATAGACTACATACTTACTTTGAAGAATCAGTTTCAGTATCCCCCACCATCTCATCTCAGTAGGGACTAGATCTCATACTGAAGGAAGGTGCTCTCAGACTGGTCAGCATGCCTGCGATGTAGCTAGTAAGCTCTCTCTCTTGGTCTTTGTTACCTCATCTGTTAAATGGGGAACTTGGACCAAATGTTCCTTGTAGTCCCTTCCTGCATTAATAATGCTAAGGTTTTAAATAACTTCTTTCTGACTAAAAAGCAGCTCAATTTCAAAAGGGAGAAAACTGAATCATGTAACTCTAGTTGCTAAAGGGCACTGAGCCTCTTTACATTTGAAAATTATACCAAAGGTGGTGAAGATCGGCATCCCCTGCTCTTGGATCCAATTCCTGGGCTGTTTTTAGGTAGATCTAGCACCTTTGGGAATATGACACTTGTAATACAGAGATAAGAGCAGGGTAAAGCTGTCATTCAGCATTTATCTGCTGACTTTCTGTGAAATACTATGCTTCTTTCCAAATAAAGAGCAAGGGGATGCAGCAGTGGTCTCCTGCTTTTAGGAAACTCTTTTTCTAATGACCTGGCATTATCAAGTTTGCCAAGCCTGACCTGGAGGCAGTCCACCCATGACCAAGGGATTCAGGAGTATGTGAGCCCGTACACCTGGTGCTGTCTCCCAAGAGGGTTCAACTGCAAGTTCATGGGGAAGTTTGATGTTTAGCTACCCAAGAGAAGCACAAGTATTCACTGGGTGCCAGATAACCTACAATTCCTACCAAACTTCTGGGTCAGCCTTGATTTGTGTTATGTTGCTACCATTTACTTTAAAATTTCAGCATGGTATGTGTGCCATCTACACCATAGGAACAGTTAATTAACGTGTGGAGGACTTCATTGCTAATGGTGCCCATCATGGGGATGCCAACGTCCTGGCCAAGGGGGTCACCCCCAGAGTTACCAGAGCAGCCTGTAGGGCTCAGCCCTGCACATAATCTCCCCAACTCTGTGTTGCTTGTGCCCAGGGTATCCATAAATCCCTTGCAGTTTTTCCTAAGGAAGCATAGCGGAGACCTGTATCAGACTCCAACATAGATACATTCATTCACTTTACCACCCAGAGCACTTCCCTCTTCCAGCTAATATATCCCTACACTTGCATAATTAAATGGGCTATTACATTGGTTTTCCCAGAAGTAAGTAACCATCTGCCCTAAAGCTGTGTCCAAGTCTTGCCTCTTACAAAACCCAAGGTTCACTTATGGATGCTTTAAAATCTGGGTTTACTGTTGATTTGCCATATGTGTCTTCTATTCTCTTCACAAAGATTTCAAAGGTCACCAAGCCAAAACTCAGTCCCAGCTCAGAGCATCCTGTGCAATCCTCTCCCAAGCAGTCTCTGAAGCACATGTCCCAGCCCTACAAGGATGGCCCTGAGCAATCTCCTTCCCCCTCGGGGTCATTGATTGCTGTCTCCCCAACAAAACTCAGTGCCCTGATGCTTGTTTCACAGCAAGAGTCACTGACCAGCAGGATGCTGCCACTCCTGGGGCACAACCTGGCCAGGCTGCTAGTAGAGGATAGGACCAGAGAGTAAGAACCACAGAAGAATGTCTTCCTCCACTTCCAGCTCCTTGTTCTCTCTTGTTCCCGGGGCAGGAGGGAGTTTAGGACCCAGAGGAGAGCAGGTCCTGGACAGCTTAGTGGAAAGGAGAGAGAGTATAGAATCAATCTAAGTGCCTGTGCTGTCCCCACTGGCACCTCTGCGTCCAAAGTGTGAGGAGCTGGCGGGAGAGCATTGTGCAGAGGCAGTGGGGGAGGCCAAGGACAGGGGAGGGATTGGGTAAGGTCTCTGCCTTCTTAAGCCTCCTGCAGGGACCCATTCACCATGTTGGTGGGTGGTGGTACTGGGGTCATGAGGGACAGGTGTTACCAAATCTCTTAGAACTTCTTGATTCTCAAATTGGCACGCCCAATGCACAATAAGCCCAACGCTGAGACATTGGTGCTTGGAGATGAAGAAAGCTTTATTTGAATCAGCCAAGACAAGAAGGCGGAAGCATGGGTTCTCTCAAATCCGCAAGAGAAGAAAGCATGGGTTTTATAGAGCTAAGGGGTGTGGCAGGAGGAGTTTCGAGAAACAAAGGGGTAATCCGTGTTTCTTTCACTCCCAATAAGCCCCTGGGCAATCTGACTTCTGGGCGTCAACAGCAGCTGGGGGTTGGTTATCTGGTGATCCTTGGAGGCATTCTCTTTCCTCTGTAAAACAAGCTCATAAATCCTTGTGACCCTTGAGTTACCCCTCAGGTTAAACAGGGGAAGACCAAATTGACAAGCAGTAACCCTCAGGTACCCAGCTTCACGGGGAAGGAGGCCTGCCCCTCCATGGCTGCCTCCGCACTCAGCCAGCACCCTGGACTCTGCATGGGCTGCTCCTACTCTGGGCCTTCCTGCT
>NW_025799647.1:4443363-4494633 GCF_021613505.1 Equus quagga
TTACCTTACAAATGTAAACGTGTCCTAACAAAGGGCAAGTTCCATTCCTCAGAGCCTCCTTCCCTTTCCCAGTTTATCAAAAGCAATCAGCCTCAAATAATCATGCCAAAGAGACATATCTTGGGGTGGCCAATTTCAGGTCCCCACAGTACTTAATAGACTTCAAAAGGCTACTGAGGGGCCAGCCCCGTGGCCCAGTGGTTAAGTTCATGCGCTCCCTTCAGCGGCCCAGGGTTTCACCGGTTCGGATCCTGAGCGTGGACCTGGCACTGCTCATCAGGCCATGCTAAGGCGGTGTCCCACATAGCATAACCAGAAGGACCTACAACTAGACGATACAACTATGTATTGGGGGCTTTGGGGAGAAGAAGAAAAAAGATTGTCAACAGCTGTTAGCTCACGTGGCAATCTTTAAGAAAAACCAAAAGGCTACTGAAACGTTAGCCTGCATCCTTTCTGAGAACATCCAGCTAGAGGGGAGCTTTTTAGAATTTTCCTTCAGAGCCCAGACTGTAAGCACCTACAGTGGCGCTGATAACACCCCTGGAGAAGGATCCCTGATAAGATAAAGGTGGGGCTTTTGTCATGTGTCCTCAAAGGACAATCCTAAAGGAAACTCAGTGCTGGACAGGCACTAGGTTGTCAGGAAACATCTGTCGGTTTCCTGATGGTTCTGGGTAACTGTGTGACCCCCGCCCACAGAAGCTTAACAAAGCATGTGAAACACCTCCACCTGCCTCACACATGTGCAAAATTGACAGCGTCGCCCGCAGCGCCCGAAGTTGTGGTTGCCCAGGGATGACAGCACAGAAAACCTCCCCAGTTTCAGTCTAACTGCATCCTATGCTTTGTCCTTCCCATCCGGTGCCCCTCGGCCCTCTCTTTAGCCATGTCCCACTGAAGTGGTGACGGGCCAGTCTGTCCACAAAAGGTTAACCTTCAGGCTGTCATCCAGGTGATTGCTTACCTGGAGTCCAGACTTATATTTACTGGTACATAATTCTTTGCTTTGACAATTGTGTCTGGATGTTTCAACACTTGGCTGGCCCTGGAGGAACGTGTTTGACCATGTTTGGAAAAGTGACTTCGGTGCTTGTGGTGGTGATTGGCATGGTACCGGGGGCTGGCGATGTAGGCAACTTGAACTCAGCAGCTGATTTATTTTCTGTGGCTTCCTGCTGCTGCTGCCATGTGTCCATAGGCACCAAGTAGTCAAGGAAGATACTGGGCCCGCGGCCTTCTGTCTGATAGGTGTGTGTAGGTGTGGAGGTAGTGTTTTTCTCTTAGAGACCCTTCTAGAAATAGCCAGGTTTTTTTTTTTTTTTTTTTTTGAGGAATATTAGCCATGAGCTAACTACTGCCAATCCTCCTCTTTTTGCTGAGGAAGACTGGCCCTGAGCTAACATCCATGCCCATCTTCCTCTACTTTATACGTGGGATGCCTACCACAGCATGGCTTTTTCCAAGCAGCGCCATGTCTGCAGCTGGGATCCGAACCAGTGAACCCCGGGCCACCGAGAAGCGGAACGTGCGAACTTCACCGCTGTGCCACCGGGCCAGCCCCATTAGCCAGGTGTTTTACCAATGGTTCCTGGTGGGGAAAGCTCTGATGCAGCGTTTTCACCTGGGACATTCCTTTGGGTTCAGCGTCTACTAGGTGTGAACGAAACGAGGACCCCTCTCCTGGTCTAACAGGCGATTCTAGCAAGCAAGCTGTGTGGGCTTAAAGTCAGTACCAAATCCACGCTGTCCTGTGAAGGAGCCATGCAGGCCATCCTAAGCCTGTGTTAGAATGACCTTGGACCCCTTATCTCGTGACTGAAGATGCAGCTCGACAGATCCACAACAGGAAGAGATAAAGGGTACCTCGCTCTCACAGTTCCCAGCTGCATTTCTTAGAGATGCAGGGAAAAAGTGACCTCTCTGGTCCTTGCCTCCTTCCACACATAGATAACACCATTACAAGCCTTGTTTGATGTATAACCAAAAAGCTCTTGTTCATGTTATCTTTAAAGTATGTGGCTATTAGATGTCTAAGTCCTTTCCTGCACGTCCACTGCTTTGTTAAAAGGCATCTAAGCTGCACTCAGATCTGTAGACCTCGGAGCAGTTCCTAAGAATGCTCTGTTGGACTGTTTCCTGGGACTCGAGTTCCTCATCTTGATTATCAAATAAACTCCTTTAATTAACCTTTACCCAGACTCTTCATTTCAGTTGACACAGGTTAACCTGAGACAAGCCTTGAGGGGAGTGTGGGCATAAACGAAGACCACCCACATGGGAACAAGCAGAGGCTGTTTACATGGAGCTTGCTATGGCGATGGAGTTGGCCACCGTGGCTTGCTTTCAGCAGACACTCAGAGACAGGTAGAGGAGTTGGAAAGCTTCATAGTGAAAAATACGAAAGGCTTCAGGTGTGTTTTCTGCTCTGATTGGAGGTTGCTGGCTTGGGAAGCTGGAGGTGGGCTGACTAGAAGCTGGACACTCTATGTGATGGGTTTAGCGAGCATATTTGGCTTTCTCAGGTTGGTCCTGAGGTGGACGCAGGGGCAAAATTCAGGGAAGTTTGTGACTATGGGCTGATTGCTACAGAAGTTGTGCTGTGGCTTCCTGGGCTGAGTGCTGCAGAGGCTGTGGGTCGGAGTTCAATTTTCATCTATGGAAATTGTTTATTTGTATAATCGGCCTCTCACGAGAGACTAAATATAAGAATCCTAGTTAGTCTGGATTACCTAATTTCATCCTGGAATGGTTAAACTGCTCCTCAGTAAAAATTTACACCCAAACAAAACAAGGCTGGAAACCGCTAGAATGCCCAGTTTTATAGAGTTAAGAAAATTAAGGTGTACCATACTGTGCAAAAATTTTAAAAAGATGTTTCTGAAGAGATTTTAATGACATTGGAAACGTTTACAAAGGTGGTGCAAAATGACAAACGATTCAAAAATCATACACACCACATGGCTATAGGTATAAGCAGAGGTCAGTCAGAGGGTCTTCCTGGCCCTTAATTTGTAGGTAAGATGTACTCGAATACCCATCACACGGGTGTAGACAGCCCCCTGCTCTCCCTGGGCTAACTCTGTGGGGATGTGCACGGTCTCTCTGTGAGCTCCTGCTTCCCTGGGTTATTTGAGCTCTGGAATCTCTCTCACCATCTCACCAGGCACATCACGCTGCCTGGGACCTGTGCCATATCAATCTAGTCATGGAGCCCTTTCCTTAATTTCAACAAAAGCTCCCTCACCCAAGGCCGTTGGGTGGAGCTACATCCAGCCAAGCACACTGAAAAATGGATGTCATTCTCTCAGTTTCTCAGTCCCAGGCATCTTCCACAGTCCTGGCTCCATCTCCCACTGTCCTCTCACACCTCCTCTTCTTTCTCTTCTGCCCTCTTTCTTCTCTGCTCCCACCCTCCAGAGGGAAAACAGATTCTTCCTATTATCTTATGCCACCAATTCCTCTCTCTCCTGTCTCTACTTGAAATACTGCTCTCCCTCAACATGTCCAAGGACCCTGTCAAAGCTTTAAAGTTAGCTTTGTCCTTTGTGAGGGTCCCCAGATGACACTCGCTCTGAGAGACAAGGCTCTTTTCCTCCCAGGCCCTGTCCGGGAGCAGAGGAGGGAGGGGGCACGGCTGGGTGGGTTTTCCAGTAGCAGAGAGGGGTTAGTGTATGAAAAGCACCCAGCAAAGGCCCTAGAAATGTGATTGCCCTTGTTCTACCAAACAGCCCAAAGGGCCTCCTCCAGGTCCTCCGAGCTCTCCAGCTTCATCAGCACTTGCAGATCCCTGCGGCCAGCTCTGCAGATACCTCCTTTGCTACTGGTTTTGGTGCAATTTCGCCCCTCTGTTCTTAAAGGCTAGGACTTTTTCTCTCTGCTTTTTACCAAGTCATCTCAATCAGTGTCCCCTTTGTTTTTCTAATGTTTATCCAAGAAGTCCTTCTTTTGTAATCTCAGTATTCATTTTCTGTTGATCAGTTCTGAAGGCTTCAAGAAAGTTATGCTTTTAACCTTTACTGTCTATTTTTTCCCTTTTAAAAATGACGAGGATCCAAGCTGGAGATGAGCCATCTTTATGCTGGGGCTCAGACATGTCCGGGCTTGTCTAGAGGCCCAGTGGGAAGACCGGTCGGGAACCTATTTGTATGAGGGACCGAGGAGCCACCAGGGAAGGACTTTCTAAGAGAGAGAGGGAGAAATTGGCAGGCACAGGCTGCCACTGAGGATAATGCCCTTGACTGCTGGGGGAAGGAGCAGTTTTGAGTAATGGCTGGTGTATGCCTCCCAGATTGTTCCCCATCCAGCACCCTGTGGATGTGACTCAGTCCTAAGGATAGGGGGCTGGGATGATGGAGAGCTGCCGTAAGCATAGTCACACACAGTTTCTGTGAGATATTGGGGGTGCACAAACAGCACTATGGGGACAAGTGGAAGCGAGTGTGGATCAGGAATGCTCCTCAGTTCAAAGAGCCATTTGGAACCAGTGTAATAGGAGGAGCCTATCGATGCTGCCGGCTTCAGCTGGTCAATTCTCATCCTAGGAGACAACAGCCCAGTGAGGTGGCCTCGCAGAGAAGCACAGGCAACTTTAATGGGCAATGGTGGTGCCTTTGGTGAACAACTAAAGCTTCAGGGAGTGGCAGCGGCAGTGGCCTCAGTGCTGCAAACTGGCAGTGGAAGAGGAAGTTGGTAGGGAATCCAAGAGCAGTGTGAGATTTGGAAGCTAAGAAGACTTACTAGTGAAGACACCTAAGACACCCCTGAAGAGTCACCGAGTGTTTGAGGGGAAGCCTGAAGAACAACTGGGTTTCCAGGGATTTTTCTGGTAGTGGCAAAAGCCATACCTAGCTACCCTGTATTGAGTGTTTGACATGAATTATGACATTTAATTCTCATAACAATCCAAGAGGTAGGTAATATTAGCCTCATTTACCAAGGAGGAAGGACGAGGTCAGGGAGGGTAAAGAACTGAAATAACACACAGCTTATGGGACTTGAACATAAGTCTGTTTGCTTCTCCAGTCAGTGCTCTCCCAGTAAAAGGCAGCATCTCTAAAGAGAATCGGAATTCAGTCAACAAATTCACCCAGCAAACATTCACGGCATGTCTACTACAGCCACACGCTGTCCTAGAGGCTCGCTGGACAGTTGTAAAGAAAATAAACACAATTTCTGCTCATATTAGGTTTAAAATACGAATGTTATTGAAATAATAGCTCTAATGTCGATTCCAGGCTGTTCAGACCTTGGACACTTGGATTACAGAAGGAAACCTGAATAAGTCGGAGGCTTGAGATAACCTGGAGTCTAATACATACATTGCTCAGCCATGCTTGGCACCAGCTGCCAATGTCCCCCCCACCACTTGTCTGTACATATCTGCTCCATTACATTGACTTAGGAGAAAAAAAATTGTTCACTTAACTTCTGTTCTCCAAAGAAAGAGAAGAACTTGTGCTGAAGAGCAGTTAAGGACAGGGGAACCAGGATGCCTCACCCAAGGACAGAAATAGAGGACACAATGCTTTTGATGATTGCTCATGCTTATGCAAGAATGTGTTGCATTTAGAAAAGCATCTACCCATGTAGTTTATACACAAGCAAGTTCTCATCCACATCCCTTAGAACAGATGGAATACCAAGATAGGCAGGTCAAGAGCATTGTAAATATATTTATACAACTGACACTATGGGAATATTAGCAAGGGGGACCTGGTGAAAGTCAAGCTTAACACCATTGCTAGAACCTTTCTACACCCCAGTGTAAGAGGTGCAGGGTACAAGAAGTCATGACTTGACTCCTATTTTGACCAAACCCATGACAAGGGAAGTATAGCATAGTGGTTAAGAGTGTGAACTCTTGCGAAAAACTATTTGACCTTGAATCCCTGTTATGCCACTTACTAGCTGTGGGACCTGGAATATGGGATTTAATTTCTCTTTGCTTCACTTTCCTCATCTTTAAAATAGAGATAATAATAAAAGCTACCTCACAAGATTATTATAAGGATTAGCAAAATATAAGTGTTAGCTATTATTAATAGAGTAAGAGTCTTTGAATCACTGCTCATGATGAATACGACGCTATGCACTTACCAAATTCTATTTTAGCCTTCCTCTTTCAGGGCACAAAGGAAGATAATATATCCCATGGTTCCTTTCACTTACGGTTGGGTTTTAGCCCACTGGGAGTTGGTAGAAGTGATATAAGCCACCTACAGACTCAGGTCTTATAAACATCTTGCATGACACACCAGTTTTCTTTCCCCTGCTGCAGCAACCCTGGAAGCCACATGGTAAGATGGCAACATTCCAAGGTGGTGAGCCTCCATCGGCCTGGGTCCCCGGGAGATTAGATGGAGCAGAGCGGCCCCCCACCCTACGCTTATCCATGTTGAACTGTAGCCTGAGCAAGAAATAACTGCTTATTGTATCAAGAGACTGAGATTTAGAGGTTCGTTGTTACCACAGCATAACCTCACCTCTCCTGATGAATTTATGAAAGTCGTATCATCGTTGCAGGCACTTCTTCCCAGCACCGTGGGCCTTCATATTCCAGAAAGACTTGGAAAAATTCGGTAAGTGCCTGGTCATCTGCCCATGTCCTAGGATTTGGCAGTTTCTCCATTTAAGTCCTTTAACTTCTTAAGAACCGCAGAGTCTTTGTATATTATTGAAAACAATCCCTATTTCCTAAGGAATGATAAAACATCCCCCTTTCCTTCTCAATCTGGATCTCAGCAGAAAGTCTTGTCACTGTTTTTCCAAATGCCACCCTCATTCATCCTATTACACCCTGACTCATCAAGTTTCCTTCTGTCCTGACAGTCTGTCCAGAGCGTGGCCCAGCCTCCAAGAAATATAAAGTCTGCTTAAAATATTAATGTTTCCCTTTTCTAGAATTTTATTGCATTTATAACTAACATTGGCACTTAATAAAACGGGACCTCATTCGGGGGGCCTTGGTTTTTCCACTCCAGTGAGATTAAAGGCAGGGACCTTCGTTTAGATCCCCCGGGGCCTAATGCAGCACTAGGCCTCGAGTAAATCGCCTAGAAAGATGTACTGAATTCAGTTTCTAGGCAATGTATTTAAGCTCGGGCTTGCGAACAGGTCTGTGCGTAAAGAAAGGTGGCTGCAAACACAACCACGCTCTGGCCTGGATGAATTAGCGCACTTTTCTCCGTGCTCGTTAGGAAAGTGCGTATGTGTGTCGTAGGTTAGGGAGCTGGGGAGACAGTCCGGGAGTTGACACAACATTTATTTCTACTTCCTTATACATTGCTCAGTAAATACTGCTAAGTGCTTATCATAAGCTTGTGTTTGTCCCGCCTCTACGCGTACGTAAGCCAAGACGGCTTCAGAGAACAGGAACCACATTTTTTACAGATCACATATTGACAGTTCCTTTATTTCAAACAAGACGCAGTGATAAGATCTTGCAATTGTGTAATTATTTAAAATACACAACTTAAGATATTTTCTAATTTATTGTCTCATTTGCTCTTTACAATAACCAAAGTTCCGATACTTGGTCAGGACTGATTCCATAAGCAAGTTCAGAAAGAGGTTTGAAAATGCCCCTTAGTGCTCTTTTGTGTTTCTGTGTCCCCAGCAGCCATTTTCCTCACTTGAAAGTTTGATCTGGGTACAACTCAGGGCCCACTGCTAAGAGCTGGCACCTCACACGTGTGACAATCTCGGCCGGTGTTGTTTACAAGAGGAGGGCCGGCTTCCTGTTTGCTCAGCTACAGTGCTAGGCAAATGCAGAGTTGTTTGCATTCTTAAATTCACCTTGGGACGAGCAGAAAACCATCACTGACTAAGAACTCCTGACTCAAGGCATCACTTAAGGCCGCAGACACTGGGGAATTTAAGGATTCACAGTTCTTACAGCCAGTCTGAGCTGGAGCCGGAGCCCTGGAACCAAACCAATTACCTGCCCCCCCAGGAAGCCGTCAAGTAGCGCTGGGGGTGGGGCAGGGGGAGCTCCGAGGTAAGCCAGCCTTCCCGGGCTCCGAAGGTCTGAAGGTCTTGAGCGAAGAAGGAGGGAGACCTGTCCTTCCCAGAGCTTTCCCCTTCCTTGGGCTCAGTGAGGAAGCCCCAGGCTGCCTTCCCTCCATCCCATCCAACCAATCCTTCCCCTCCTTCTCTCTCGATGGAAGGCCCTTCTTAGGGTGACCAACCATCTCAGTTTGCCTGAGACCAAGGAGGTTCCCAAGATGTTAGATCTTTAGTTTTTAAACCAGGACGGTCCTGGGCAAACCGGGATTAGTTGGTCACCCTAGGCCTGCTAGGGCTCTGTCCCCAGGTGCCTCTCTCTCTCTCTCTCTCTCTCTTCAGGGTCTCCCCAGGGATTTCACTGACTCCATGGCTTCCACAGCCTTTGATGAGTAAGTCCTCACTAGACCCCCACCTCTGGCTTCTCCTGAGCCAGAGCAGCACCTCCATCACGGGCCTCGTATTGCCATTTGCACGTCTAACTTTTAATCCCGCGGGCCCTAAACTGACTCCCCACCTCATTCCTCCACTCCACCAACCCTGGCCCACTCATCTCCCAGGGTTTCTGTTTTTGTTAACGCCACATCATTGTCCCAGTTGTTCAAGATTTATTTACTCACATTCATTAAGAATATGAATACTACTCTGTGCCAGATTCTATCCTAGTTTCTGGGGACTCAGCTGTGAGCAAAAGTCACTGCCTTCCTGGAGTGCATTCTGGTCAAAGGAGATAGAAAAGAAATATATACATAGTCGACGAGGGGTTGGTACTACGGAGAAGAATTAAGCACGTATAAGGAGTGCTAGGAGGGGTGGCAATAACAGATGGGCGGGCAGTTCATGGACACCTTTCTGATGCGATGCCATCTGAGCGGAAGCCTGAAGGAAGTGAGGAATGACCCAGGGGCTCTCTGGGGTAAGTGTCCCAAGCAGAGGACACAGTGAGTGTCAAGGCCAGTGTAGCCGGGCAGATGGGGCAAGGGAAAGAGTGCTAAGGGAGAAGTCAGTGACAAAGCAGGGGCCAGGTCCCGGAGGGCCTTGGATATGCAAACATTTCACTTTGATTCCTTTACCTTCGCATCTGTTGCCAAGCCAGGATAATCCCATCTCTGCCAGGTCTCTCCATCCCATTTCTGTGGCTCCCACCTCGTGCAGATCGGCCCTACTCCTCATGTGAATTATTACACCGGCCTCCAGAGCAGTCTTTTTGCCTGTCGTCTCTCCCTGCACTAATGGTACCCCTGACTGCTGTAATCTTCTCGGAGTGCAGTTCTGATTGTCGTCATCATAAGATCGTTCCCATACATTTATGTAGTTCTGAATAAAAGCGTACTTAGAAAGAAGGGGGACGGACACGGAGGATGTGTTCCCACAACTTCCCTGCATGTCCTTGTCAGAAATAGATAGAACTGTCAAAAGTATGTTGTCAAACATGTCAGAGTTCTGTTTTTATGCCACAATGTAAAAATTGCAAATTTTTCATCAAAATAAATAGAAAGATAAATTAGTCAGAACCCCTTTGGTTGCCATTAACAGAAACCCAGTGCAAGCTGTCTCTAAAAAGGTAACATGTTAGCTCATGTAATTTAAAGCTTATCTTCAGGAATGGCTAGTTCCAGGTGCTCAGCAAGGGCAACAAGAAATCTATGTATCTCCACCTCTCAGACCTGCTTTTCTCTCTGTTCTTTATTTTCAGGCAGACTCTGCCCATGCTTCCACTATTGGCTTTGGCTCATGTCTTCTTAGCTTAGCAACTTCAGTGGAAAAAGAGTGCTTCTTTCAGCAAAAGTCCCAATGCTGACTCTCACTGACCCTCTCTGGACAAAGGACTCACTCCTCAACCAATCACTGTGACTGAGGTTTGCCACGCCTGGGTCATACAGCCCCACTGGAGCCAGAAGTGAGGAGGTGTGAGGTCCTCCCCACCCAAACTACATGACTAGGGAGTGGAAGATGGGTGGTTCCCAAAGAACCACTTGGTACTGAGGATGGGGGAGGGATGGTGGGTAGACAAAAACAAGGCGTTCACAACCAAAGGCTAGGAGCGCCATGGTTGGTCAGCCCTAACTGCAAACACTTCTGAGTAATCAACAGGCTGCCATCCTCAAAAAGTGTTAGTCCTGTTATGCCTATATTTGATTATTTCAGTGACACTCTTGCTCCAACATCTTCAATGGCTCTCCACTGCTCCCTTTGCCAGTCAGCTATCTTCCTTTTCTACGTCTACTGCACTCGCTTGACAACAGGGCCTGAGAACGGAAAGGGTCTTTGTCTCTATGAGCAGACTTTCAACCAGCTGTAGCTGTTGTCATAGACAGCTGTGGTGGAGGGCACAGGCAGGATTACTGACCCCTGAAATATCACAGGCAGATATCTACTGAGACCCTGGTGGGAAAGAAGAGCCATTTGTGTAGACTGAGGACAATGCCCTACCCTGCTGACACGAAAGGAGGGACATTAACAATCAATAAGAGTTTAAGAACAATTGAGACATGTCATTTTACTCTCTCCTGTCCTGCTTCCACAGTATGTGTGTGCGCATATATTTATAAGCACGTATTATATATATAATCTCATTTAATACACAACTCCCTCATCAAGTAGGCGGGATTATTCTCATCTCACATACGGGGAAGGTGAGGCACAGAGATGTTGACCATGTCGCCTGCTGTTTCACACAGCTGATAAACGGAGGAGTGGGGAGGTGAACCCAGGGCTCTCGGACTCCTAAGTGCTGTTGTAACGTAAAACGTTGCTCGGTTTCTGCGAAGCGGCGCCAAGCGGCTCCTCACACAAGGCCATGCCCAGCACTCACGGCGCTGGAAACTCACCAGTCATGACCAGGCAAGTGGGTGGCCAGATTTCACCTCAATCTGCTTCTTTAAGGGGCAGACAAAGGGAGCAGAACCAGGAGGGGTGGCTTGATAAGGGTACGCTCAGCAAAGCAGAGGAAGTGGTGGCGCTCAGACCCCCTGCCGCCCTCTCACCTCAGAGATCTTCCACCAGATAGATACCGCCCCCTCCGAAACGTGTCGCTGTGGTTGGAGCAGTGTCCGTGTGGGGACAGCCGGCCCCGCGCCCCCACGCCGCCCTCGCCCCTGCTCCGCTGCGGGCCGCCTGCCTCCTCCTGCCCCCGCGCTGATGGGGGGCCCCGCGCGCAGCCCCCTCGGCAACCCCAGAACGCAGCGCGCCGGCCCTCCCCTGCGCCCTTGCAACCCCGAGTTTCCTCCAGCTCGGAAGCCCTGCCTCCGACCTGCTCCCACTGACCCCTGGAGGACTCCAGCCCAGGTCAGGAGGAGGCTCAGGGCCCTGGGAGGACCAGGAGGGCCTGAACTTTTCAGCAGAGGCGGCCCGGGGAGCGTGCGCCCCAGGGCGGCCTACAGGGTCATGAGCAGGGGGCCGAGGGAAGCAGCAGGTGGAGAATATGGGTACAGGGGTGGCGCATGCTTAAAGGGAGTGGGCCTGCCTGGTGCTCTGCTGGGGCGAAACGCTTCCTCAGTCACCAGGAAGCTACTGGGCTGGACTCGAAGGAACGCGCAAGGCTAGGCCCTGTTGAATCTGACTCTAACACAGATTCTGGGCGCGGGGACGCGCCTCCGCCCCCGACCTGGCGGAGGAGGCCCACCGGCTGGGAGGCTCGCCTCAGCGGTTAGGTCACCAGGCGACTGAAGTAGGCCCAGAGGGAGCCCCTGGCTAAGGATGGCACAGAGTGGAGCTGAGTTAGTGAGGTGGGAGCGTCCCACAGGCAGATGTGGAACTAAAGCCTTGGACTTTAATGATCATGTAGGAGAGGTGAGACAGATCTTGGACCAAGGAAGGTAAATATTTATAATATTTTATCCAGTGTATTCAGATTTTATGGTGAGAAAATACGTTAGAGTATTGAGTCCACCATATTGATAGAAAGAAGTCCAAATAGACTGCAACATTTTTTTTTTTAAGATTGGCCCTGAGCTACCATCTGTTGCCAATCTTCCTCTTCTTTTTGTCTCCCCAAGGCCTCAGTACATAGCTGAATATCCTAGTCTTAGGTCATTCTAGTTCTTCTATGTGGGATGCTACCACAGCATGGCTTGATGAGCCATGCCATGTCCGCACCCAGGATCCAAACCTGCAAACCCCGGGCCACCAGAGCAGAGCAGGTGAACTTAACCACTCGGCCACGGGGCCAGCCCCATAAAATATTTATTTTTAATTGCAAAAGAATGCATTCTTTTTTTTTTTTTAAGACTTTTTTTTTCCTTTTTCTCCCCAAAGTCCCCTGGTACATAGTTGTATATTCTTCGTTGTGGGTCCTTCTAGTTGTGGCATGTGGGACGCTGCCTCAGCGTGGTTTGATGAGCAGTGCCATGTCTGCGCCCAGGATTCGAACCAACGAAACATTGGGCCGCCTGTAGCGGAGCGGGTGAACTTAACTACTCAGCCACGGGGCCAGCCCCAAGAATGCATTCTTGATATCAAAATTGAAACATAATAGATAAAGCTAAAATTCATCTACCACGGATGCCCCAATCCTAGTCCTCTCTCCAGAGAATAACTAATTTATCAAAACTCTGTATCAGGATTATGTTCAGTAACATGTTTCAAAAAACAAACAAAACAATAACAACCAGAAAACTTCAAGTTTACTTATTTTTCAGGAAAATAAGCCCAAAGGTAGGCAGTCCAGGGCTAGTGTGGGTTTTAGGGTCCCAGGTTCCTAGCTGGACCTAGCTAGAATGGAAGAGTGGTGAAGAAGAGCTCATGTCTCTGCATTCGTTTGCTAGGGCTGCTGTGATCAAGTACCACAAAGTGCATGGCTTACACAAAAGAAATTTATTTATTATCTTGATTTTTCAGGCTACAAACCTGAAATCAAGTTGTCAGCAGGGTTGGTTCCTTCTGAGGACTGTTCCTGCCTCTCCCCTTGCTTCTGGTAATGTGCTGGCCATCTCTGATGTCCTTTAGCTTGTACAAGCATCACCCACCGCACTCTCTGCCTTGATCTTCTCTGTGTGTGTGTGTTTGTGTCCAGACTTCCCCTTTTTATTACAGACACCATTCATGCTGGATTAAGGCCCACCCTAATGACCTTATCTTAACTAACTACCTTTGAAAGGACCCTATTTCCAAATGAGATCATATTCTGAGATACTGGGTTTGGGACATCAACATGTGAATTTTGGAGGGACCCTGTAGAAGTCTCTGACACCTCTTTATTTATATTCTTGTGGGTTTTTTTAAGATTTTTTTATTATTTCTTTTTTCCCCCAAAGCCCCCCGGTACATAGTTGTGTATTATTAGTTGTGGGTCCTTCTAGTTGTGGCATGTGGGACGCTGCCTCAGCGTGGTTTGATGAGCAGTGCCATGTCCGCGCCCAGGATTCGAACCAAGGAAACACTGGGCCGCCTGCAGCGGAGTGCGCAAACCTAACCCCTCGGCCACGGGGCCGGCCCTTTGTTTATATTTTTTGGCCAGAACTTAGTCTCGTGGCCACACTTAGCTGCAAGAGGTGCTCGGGAAGCTAGTTTTTAGCTGAGCACATGGCCATCCCCAGAAAAGTCTGTTTTCTGTTGCAGAAAAGGAGGGGAAAATGGATATCAAGACAATAACTGGCAGCCTGCCTTGGAACGTAACCTACCAGCCATTTTTGTGTGTGTCAAAAACATCTCTACACCCCCTGCAGTGGGCACTCGGGTGTAGGATTCTTCATCCAGACGGCTTCACCTCTCACCGAGCACCCACTAGGAGCCAGGCCCTGCCTAGGGCTTCACGTCTTTACCCACAATCCTCAGAGCACCCTGTGGACAGAGGTGGCTTAAATTATGCCCTCTTCCCTCACTTGCACAAGGCCTTTTCAAGGCCACACTCCTAATGTTGGATTTGAAACTTTGTATTCTTTTTCTTTAAAAGGATCCCTAAAGTTATGCAAACGTCCGATCCTGAATCTGCCCCTACCTACAAGGTAGGTCTTATTATCCTCATTTTATAGTTGAGGAACTGGAAGCACAGAGAGGGCAAGTAGTTTGTCTGGAGTCACAGAGCCGATAGGGGAGTTGAGTTTTAAACCAAGGTCTCTCTAATACCAAAATTCAGGCCATTTCTCCTGTGCCTTGCCTGCCAATGGATGCTGAAAGCACCCCAGGATGCTTTCTCCACTGCAGAGCCTCAGACATAGCCCCATCTGCATGTTTGGATTCCCTGAGGGTTGGTTGCTGGCCGGGCTGGCTGAGGCTGCTGCTCAGGCAAATCCTCTCCTGTAAGGAGAAAACTTCTCGTGTGGAAGAAGAACCGGAGCGGGGCTCCGTGCTCGGGGAGCACACTTGTGTTAGTTTCCTGTGGCTGCTGTAACAAAATACCACAAACTGACTGGCTTAGAACCTCCAAAATGTATTCCCTCAGTTCTCGATGTCTGAAAGCAAAGTGTCTTCCAGGCCACACTCCCTCCCAAGGCTCCAGTGGATGGTCCTTCCTTGCCTCTTCCAGCTTCTGGAGGCCCAGGACTCCCTTGGCTTGTGGCTGCCTCGCTCAGCTTCAGTCTTCACACGGACCTCGCCTCTATCTCTATTTTCCCCTTTTGTCTTTTTTTTTTTTTTTTGAGGAAGGTTAGCCCTGAGCTAACATCTGCTGCCAATCCTCCTCTTTTTGCTGAGGAAGACTGGCCCTGAGCTAACATCTGTGCCCACCTTCCTCTACTTTATATGTGGGATGCCTGCCACAGCATGGCTTGCCAAGCGGTGCATAGGTCCATACCCAGGATCTGAACCGGTGAACCCCGGGCCGCTGCAGCAGAACGTGCGAACTTAACTGCTGCACTACCGGGCCGGACCCTCCTTTTGTGTCTTATAGGCACATTTTGTGTTGGATTTAGGGCCCAATCAGATAATCCAGGATGATCTCATCTCAAGATCTTTCACTTCATTACATCTACAAAGACCCTTTTTCCAAGGAAGGTCACATTCCCAGGTTCTGGGATACGGACATATCTTTTGGGGGCCACCATTCAACCCACTACACTCTTCATCCCAGAGCAGCAGATAATCAGATATCTTTCCCAGGACCAGGGGAACGGGTAGGAAAATGTGGCGATACACACTATCCTTCTGGTCTATTTTAATTAGCAATGGCAAAAGGGACCATGGTGGAACAGTGAGGAAAGTGCCACTTACTCCAGGAAAGCATAAGTGGACCCAGTTGCCCGGGGTCTGCTTAAAGTTAGAGAAACTCTGAAGGTTCTGCCAAATGTGGGCAGGTGGGGCCAGGCTTTTTCAGTAGAATGTTAAGTAAGCTATGCTGGTGTGTTCATCTGCGTTTACTATTCACCTTAGAGAGGTTCCCTCTGAAATGAATTTTAAATTCAGAAGCGAAGTCAGGAGGGGCACAGGAAGACAGAGGGGTGAGAGTAACATTCCAATTTATCAAGCAGTGGCCTCACTTCTTGCTTAAAGAGCAAGGTGTTGGCTAGCGGTAGTGGTGAGAGTTCCTGGTGCCAGAGTTTGGAGGTGGGAGAAAGAAATAGTTTCAGACTTGTACCTACTGTCATGTCTTTAACGGATTTGAATTCAGTTTTCAGCAAGTATTACTGTAGCGTACAGGATGCACCAGGCAGGCCTTATTTTCCTCAGACCTTACAACCACCTAGGTATTATCACTTTCTCCACCGTCCAGATGAGATGCTGAGATTCAGAGAGATGAAGGGGCCTGCCCAAGATCACACAGCTGTAAGTAGCTGAAGGATGAGTTTAAAAAGTGTTTTAATTTGATTCTTTTGACTCTCACTCGGTGCTCTCTCCGCCATAGCTCAAGAGATGAACATTCCTTTCCTATGAACATTCCTTTCCTACTTGCTGGCTCTCATCCTGGTGAGGGAGTAGAGATGGGAGCAGGCCCATCTCCTACCCACCAGAGCTTGTGCTCCCGCCCATCTGAAAGGAGAGCCTCTGCAGCAGGAGGCACGCAATCAGCATTTCTGTCGGCCTCCAGTATGGGTGGGAGAAGCTGCCTAATTAAAATCTGCAGCGTGCCTAGAAGCCTCCACAGCTGACAGAGTTGTTTCCCGTGCGTTCTCAGCGCCCGATGATACATATTCTTCATGTTTATGTGGTGCGATACGCTGTGCTCTGTGAGCATGAAGTATTAGTGAGCCAATTTCTCCATCCACGCGGCTCCAGAGCAACCGGAAGGCATCTCTGTTCTAATTTATGAGGGACCAGCATGTGCAATCAATAGGTGCCCCACAGGTTATTAAAGAAGAGAAAGATGGCCCAGGCAGCCCTGTTTACTAACAGGGAAATGGCCTCCTGGCAGCTTCTGGCACGTGGCCTGCGAGAGATTTACATTTCTTTTTCAGCGCAGAAACAGGAGCCTTCCCTTTTCATCTCAGCCCTAAGCCTGAGAGCTGGGGGCTGGTGGAGGCACAGTCTGAAAGCATCCTTTCCAGCAACCCCAGTGCGGAGGCCAGGGGTAGGGGTCTGTAGGTGGGGGTCAGCCCCAAGCTTGAAGAAGTCCCTTTACGAGTTGAGGTCCTGGAGAACACTAGCGTCCCAGGAAGGGGTCGGGGGACTGCTGAGACGTGGGGAGTCGGCGTGAGGGGATGGGTCAGGCCACATGGCAAAAAGAAATCGGCAACTCCGGCCAGGCTGCCGGAGGGGAGGTGGTCCGTGGTCAGCCTTGCCCGGCTCTGGAGAAACTCCTCTGTTTGCTTCTTTTGTCTCCTCTCCTTGTCTTGGGTCCTGTGATTTCAGCAGTCTGCAGTTCTTTTGCAGTTTTCTTAACAGTTCTGGAGGAAGAGGGCAGGTTGGGTTTAAAGACAGAGCAGTAATGTTTTTGGCTTATTTGGGTAAAGGGGAAAGAAGTGTCTCCTGCAGTCCACTTTCTGGAGGGCAGAATGGTGTGATGTAGGGGTTCTCAAACTTTTTAGGCTCAGGACCCCTTTACATTCTCAAAATTTGTGTAGGTTATGTCTATTAGAAAATCTAAAATATTTATTAATTAATTAAAATATAACAATAATAGAGGCTGGCCCCATGGCCTAGTGGTTAAGTTCAGCACACTCTGCTTTGGCGGCCTGGGTTTGGTTCCTGGGTGTGGACCTACCCCACTCAGTGGCAACCGCGCTAAGGTGGCAGCCCACATGCAAAAAAGTAGAGGAAAACTGGCACAGATGTTAGCTCAAGGCGATCTTCCTAAGCAAAAAATAAATAAAGGAATGAAAACAGCAATAATAAACCCATTACATGTTAAAATAAATAACACATTTTCATTTTTAAAAAACCCCATACCTTTCAAAACAAAAAATGTTAGAAGAGTGACATTGTTTTACATTTTTGCAAATGTTTTAAAGCAGGATATTTATTTATTTATTTTTATTGAGGTAACATTGGTTTATAACATTGTATCGATTTTTGCAGATTTTTTTTAAATGTCTGGATTAATAGAAAGTGACTGGATTCTCATAGTTGCTTCTGCAGCCAATGTGCTCAATATATTGTTTTGGTTGAAGTATATGAAGAAAATCCAGCTTTACACAGATATGTAGCTGGGAAAAGAGTGTTTAATAGCCTTTTTAGATAATTGTGGATATTCTTTTTGATACTGTACCGAAACATAACAAGTTTTTTAAAGGTTAATTGCCGTGTGGAATGTGAAAGCATATCAGTGAACTTTTTGTGTTCTGCTGCATTAAAATCCATTGGTTTCTTGTGCCCTTTGACTGGGTCTTTTACCCATATACGATTTTGTAATACCGTGCATGGGTCATTGGAAAACACTGGTTTACTGAGTTATGCAGATATTCCAAATGTTGACACATTTCACTATACAATGTCAAAACAAAATCACATTCGTGAATATCATTGTCGTTCTCATTAGAAAAGTCCTTACGTACTGGGAAACTCAACCTCCACAACAGCAGAGCCAAGTTTTCCGAAACTCTAGTTTCACTTGGAAACTCAAATTTTATCATTGGCAGCAAATACTATCAGTTGTTTTCCTTGAAGTGACAAGCTCCCTTTGTTCATTTTGAGAAAATGTCTGCCAAATACCCGGTCTAAAAAAGCATTCTTTGTCATTTGGTATTTCAAGCAAAAAAAAAAGAAAAGTTTCATGGAAAAATGGCTGGTTCAGCTCATGGCTTTATGGCCTGAGTACTTTTCCTAGAACTAAGCATCATACTTCAGAAGCCAGTCAAAGTACTGCATATTCCCCAATTTGTTTTACAGACTGTTTTGAAAACTGTCAATATTTAATAAGATTACTCATTTTTACTGCTTCATCGGGACATTCTTAAATGAAACAGGCATTCGTTTTTACTGCAAGTGTGGCAATGGCGGCTGGCGCGGCTTGGGGCCCTCCTTGATGCATGCTCAGATGCTAGGCATCTTACCCACCACTGCTTTTTGCACCTTTAGGACAAATATCGACCCCGTGCAAAAGGCAAAAAAATCATAGTATTATTATGAACATCGTTTTAATTTCATGAGCACCTTAGAAGTGTCGCAGGGGTCTTTGGGGGTCTATGCACCACACTTTTAGAACAGCTGGTATAGTAGATGCAACAAATGACGAAATGTCAGGGACTCCTTAGCCCAGCTTTGCCTCGGGCCGGCTCTGCCTTCTGCAAGTCATTTCACCCCCCTGTCTCGGTTTCCGTATTTGTAACTTAAGCAGGTTGGATTACATGATCTCTGTCATCTCTCTGTCGCCTTAGGAGCATTGTGGGACACTGAACAATCTTTATCATTGGCTTTTTAGCATTATTATTGCCTGTTTGTTTCTAACATGGCTGGCTCTTTTGGGTGCGCTGTTGTCAGGTTATATAGGCACCCATTCTCTTCCCATCCCTTCACAGATGGGAGGGAGCTGGCCCTCCCAGAGCGGCTGTTTTACTGGAGAGGATGGACGGAATACTCCACCTCTGCTATGGGGAGAAACTTGGACATCAGAGGTACCCTATTTGAACATAGTACCATTTGTCCTGAATAGTTCAGAGTGGGGGGCATTTTCAGTTCATAGAAGGGACTCTGTCATGAAATCTAGGCCAGGAAAATAGGGGCCTAGTCACAATAATAAGAGAAATATGCATTTTTTCATGAAAAGTAAAGAAGCCCAGATTGTGATGCTTTCTGAAGAAATCTGCATTTTGGGGTGGTGATTTACATTTGCCTCAGATGGAAAGAGGCCAGGCTTCCCCTGCTGCTCCTCCTTTGCCCTCATCATGTACTAGAGTTTACTGCTTCCCCTGCAGAGCCTGCAGACTTGAGCTAAGGGAAAATGCACTGAGACCCACTTGGGGCCCGAGGGATGGGATTTGCAGGTCACAAGGAGCATGGGTGCTGGCGCTGCCTTATCCTGGGGGAGGAAGTGGCATGTGCCTGAGGTAGTGGTTGTGTCACCTGACGGGACATCCATAAGGGAGGAGTGTGGAGAAAAGGACAACGTTCACATGAGCTATCACGCACAAGATGACACACACAAATATATTCCCCTTTATGAATTTTATAAAAAACAAAACCTAGCTAAACAAAAGTACTACTGGGGCCGGCCCCATGGCTGAGTGGTTAAGTTCACATACTCCGTTTCAGTGGCCTGAGGTTTGCCAGTTTGGATCCTGGTTGCGGACCTAGGACCGCTCATAAAGCCATGCTGAGGCAGCATCCCACACAGAAGAACTAGAAAGACGTACAACGAAGGTATACGCCTATGTACTGGGGGGCTTTGGGGAGGAAAAAAAAAAGAAGTTTGGCAAACAGATGTTAGCTCAGGGCCAATCTTCCTCACCAGAAAACAACAGCAACAAAAACTTCATTTCATGTCTACTACCTTTACAAAAAATTTTTTTAAAAAGTAGAACTGCTTGTTTCCCCCACCTTTGTAAAGAAGTACTTGAGCCCTTCAAAAAAAAGAATGACATGAGCCACTCTCAAAGTCCAATATGCATTTGGTCTGGAGAAGATAGGTGATCAATGTGGCAGAAGCTTTTAACACTGACCTCTACCTACCCACGTCGCCAGGTTACCGGATGCTCTGATTCCTCTGTAAAACCCTCTGATGCCCACGGCATGCCAGATCCTCAAGGGGTAGAGACGCTCTCAGGTAATTCTGCTCCCACAAACTGAGCCGAGTACTCACCAGGGGTCAGTGCTGTTTGTTCCCAAACCCATTTCTGCCCATTGTACTTGCAATTCTGACTATGTAATTTAATTATTGTGAAAAGCAATGAAATGTGAGTGTAAAAAGAGTTCTTCTTCCTAGGAAAACTGATAAGGACAAGTCACACAAAAAAATTGCTATTGAATTGGCATGGGAAAGACGTGGAAAAGATTGGGGAAAAAAATCACAAACATCTTAAGATAATTCTGGACTCAGATTGCCTGTGTCTTTAAGTTCTCGCTCTATCTTAAAGAAAGCCAAACTGAAATTTATAGGAGATTCCAATAGAATGTAAACTCCATGAATGCAGAGACTTTGTGTTGGTCACTGCTGTATCCCCAGCACTTAGAATATGTCTGGCACATAGTAGGAATGCAATAAACATATGTAAAATAAGTGATTGTGGGCTAACACAAGAGGGAGAAAGCAGGACTCCGATTGATAGAAGCCTGCTCCAAGAAAATGCCTTGATCCTACCCTAAAAAAATGGCGCCTGAACATAACCTGTATAGGCTTTCAGTTAAAATAAGATGTTTAAGGTATGTTTCTCATGGTTACCACTTTGAACAATATTTTTAATTAATGGACCATCTGCTGTCCTGATCGCATCGGAGAGGAGGGCTGTGCCTGTATTCGCAAGCAGGGAAGTGCCTTGGTTGTCTAACAGGTACTGCCCTCCCCATGGAGGGGTGCTAGACCAGACTGGGAAGGCCCTCCCAGATCAGGGGACCTTCATGCAGACTCCCCTGATCTCCGCTCTCCAGAAGGTAGTTAGAAAACCTGCTCTGGTTCAGAAAGGAGACTTGACAGGAGGCAGACTGCATCTCTGGGCAGGTGTTAGTCCACCAGACACAGGCCAGGTGAGAAGACATCTCTGGCCCAGTAAGCCTCAGTGAGGACGTGTGAGGGTAACAGATGCCTCCCCCGTATGTTTGAGATTCTTTCAGTTTGGACTCAGGATCTGGCTTCAAACTTCTATGTATTAACTTATGGCCTTGAACTAGCTAGAACTTCCCAACTCATGGGCAGAGAATGGGTTACAGGTATGCTGAGAGATTGACCTTCTCAGTGCTGGGAGTAGCTGGGCATGGCCTGGCCAGCCAGGATCTCTGGGCTCTTCATCTCTGGCACCAGCAGCCTCAGCCTTTTTCCATAGTGAGATAGATGATAGAGTAGATAGATACATAGATAGATGATAGAAAGATATTATATGTATGTATGTATATGTGTATAATTATGCATGTATACATATTTTATAGATATATTTTTAATATACATGTTACTTTTTTCAATTTCCTATGTGTATCATGATATGAAAAAGGCTGGAAGCGCTAAGAGTCGCAGCCTTAGCTCCTCAGCCAGTAGATCCTGTGCTGCCTTTGTGAACAGGTTGTTGAGAGAGTCACATGAGACGCAGGTGTGAAACGCTTTGAAAAGTGCTGATGGTCATGAACAGGAGGCACCGTGACAGCCCACGTGCCTGGTGTCAGCCCAGAGCACAAGAGGAGTTTGAGTCCCTTTCTCCAGCCCTAGTTTCCTCACCCGATTCCTGAATCAACAGAGAAACAAGAAGAAGGAAAGGAAAGAAAAGAAAATGCTGGCATACAGAGGTCAAAACATTACCTTTATTTCTGCTAAGTCTGATATTAGCAAGTGTAACTGTAGGCACGTGAGCTTCCTAACACTGAACTCCAATCTTAGGCCAATCTACACAGCCAGTCACAGGCAACTCGGGAAAACCATATTCCTCCCCTGCAGGGGAAGCTCGTCCCTGGAATTGCAGAGCAGAAAACATGCTCCCTGTGGGCAACTGACTCCCAAAAGAAAGAGAAGAGGAGAGGACTGGCCCATGCACGCAAAGGCTCTTCTTCCAAACTTACCAGTCAGATGTGTCACTCCCCCACCCAGGGAAGGAGTGTGTGAAGGGACGGAGGGAGGCAGGAGTGTTGTCCTAACAGAGCTGCTCCCATGTGGAAGAGTGCACATCGGACACACCCTCTTGAAATCTGAGAGACTGTGGTCTGCTTCATCTGCTGTTTGCTGGCAAACGTGGTCATGCAGGCGCTGAGCTTTTGCTGCACTACCAGCAGAAGCCCCAGTGCCCTGTCACTGGCTTCCTGAGTGCAGAGAAGCAGGAAGTAGAGCCTCCATTTTTGCCCAGGCAGATCAAGTGGGTACGGTCTGGCCCTGGAGGTGGTTTCCTGATCCCCGGACGTAGGTAAAGTGGTGTAGTTCTGGAGCCACACTTACTGTGGTGGCTTCCTGATTCCCCCAGCTTCTTGCTTGTGACACAAGTAGCAGCCACCCCAGCTGACATTTCTGCTGTGTTCCGCTGGTTGCTGCTGGAGGCGTAGCCTAGGACCTGCTCTACTAGCCCATCCAGGAATTTTTAAGCCCTTCATTTCCTAAATTAAATCTTTTTCTGCTTAATGTTCAAGTGGTATCTGTTATCTGAAACATAACAATGATTGAGGAACATTTTATCAGTTTTAGCCTCTCCCAGAAACCTTCCTCCTTCTCCCCTTCCCTCATTCCTGCACCCGATTTTCATTTCTTACAGGGTCATATGCCTCTACCCACAACTGTCACCGGCCCAGGGAACACAAGTCCACATTGGATTAGACTGATCATCAAGTCAATCACCGGTGTGGAACGAGAAGGACTCCGCTTTTCTAGACCTATGGTTTCCCACCTAGCACCTGGGTTCTACTTATCCTTTGTTTTGGGGTCCAGTGCTTAGATCTTAGAGAGAAATCTTCAAAACACAAAGGCCAACCTTCTTCTAAGCTACCTCTCCAGACTCCTGGGTTCTTCCCTACTTGTCATCTAAGCTGTTTGAGAGCACCCTTCTCTTGAGCTACACGATAAGTACCTATTGAACTGGGTTGATGTAATTTCCAAGTCTGGCAATTTCAGAGGCAGCCCTGGGTTACCCACGAAGAAGCTGCTATTTATAGAGAGCAGACCACAGGGCAATTAACCAAAGTCATAGGCTCTTCAAGTCCACAGCTTGAAATGGTGGCAGGAAATTCAGGTGGAACTCTCCGCTAGCCCCTTGTCTCCAACTCATTACTTGAAGAAGAGCACAGACCCCTGATGTCCTTGAGGTAAGGAGGGTGACAACTTTCCCACAGCCACTGGGCTTTTTTTTCTCAAGTAATCAAACCTCTCCTCCTGCCGCTCTCTGACAGCGACGACATTTCTGAGTATTGTAGTGGTTTTGGTTAAACTATCTTTCCTCTTGGAGATTCAGGTCAAATCAGTGAGTATATACTGAGTATCCACTTCATGCAAAGGACACTTGGGGCTGTGGAGAACACACCTCGGTTCTTAACATCAAGTGGTTGGGGCAGGTGTCATTAGATGGACACCTAAAACTTGTATTTCGGATTCATTTGAATGTGTGTGTATGGGAAGACAGGAAGGAAGACAAGAGACTTGCTGGTCATGATCCCTTTAGGATCCTCTCTGCTGGTAAGGCAGGATTGTGTTTATTTCAGTCGTTTTCTTTAATAGTTAACACGGTTGAACTATAAACTCATAAAGGCAGGGACTTGATAACATCAGTCACCTGCGTATTTGCAGTTGCCCAGCCATTTCAGATGCCTGACAAGCACTACCGGATTCAGGAAAGAAGGAAGGACGGTGACGCAGCCCAAGAGGAAGGACTCAGTCCACGGTCTAGATGGGGACAGTTTGACATTCGCCTGCCTGCTCTCCCTTGACCGATGATCTCTCCTCTCCTACTTTCAGCCATGCTCAGCCTGCATGTCATCAGTAGCTCCACTCACATTGAAAATCCTTTAAGGATGTCCCAACTGTGAAAATAAATTCTTGGAAAAACAGAAGAAAAAGGCAAATTGAAGAAGAGATAAAAATTCAAAATTCAAAATTCTTTAAGCCAATGTGAGGTTGTTTTTAAAGGCACATCACATGATGAGCTCTCAGCCTGAGGCATGGCAGTCAGTTTGTGCACATGATAAAACCTCTCAGGATCAATGACGGGGCCCCGTTAATATCCCAGTATGTGGCCAAGGTCCTATTCATGTAGTGTAGGATAAATGGTCCCTAAATATTTATGTGCTGAATTGTATCCCCCAAAAGTCATATGTAGAAGTCCTAACTTCAATGTATGAATTATCTCAGACATCTGAGTGACCTCAAAATGTAACGATATTTGGAGATTTTTTTTTTTTGAGGAAGATTAGCCCTGAGCTAACATCTACTGCCAATCCTCTTCTTTTTGCTAAGGAAGACTGGCCCTGAGCTAAGATCCATGCCCATCTTCCTCTACTCTATACATGGGACGCCTGCTACAGCATGGCTTGCCAAGCAGTGCCATGTCTGCACCCAGGATCTGAACCGGTGAACCCCGGGCCGCCGAAGTAGAACATGCGAACTTAATCGCTGTGCCACCGGGCTGGCCCCTGGAGATGTGTTTAAAGAGGTGATTAAGTTAAAATGAGGCCATTAGGATGGGCCCTCATTCAGTCTGACCGGTGTCCTTGTAAGAAAAGGACATTTGAACACATAGACACCAGACATGTGCACTCACAGGAAAGACCCCGTGAGCACACAGGGAGAAGGCGGCCACCTGCAAGACAAGGAGAGAGGCCTCAGAAGAAACCAAACCTGCCCACACCTTCATCTTGGACTTCCAGCCTCCAGAACTGTGAGAAAATAAATTTCTGTTAAGTCCCCCAGCTTGTGATATTTTGTGATGGCAGCCCTACAGACTAATATAACATTTATGACAGAGTTCTTCATTGTGGTGTTACCACAAAGATATGTTTGTGCAACACGTTCATGTGCTCACAGGGCACTGGGTAACTGGGTTGACTTATAAAGCTAACCGATAACACAGGAGATCAGGTTTTGCTAGAAGGAAGCAATTGGTAAGACTTGATAAAGTCTCAGGAAATTGTATGCTCCTTGACACCTGTAGCTAAATTTTCTTACCCCTAAAAGTGATTCTTTTAAATGTTTCCTTTTATCTTTTCGCTCCCATATCCTCTTCTCTCCCCACTTTGCCACCCTTCTGCTCTTCCCTATCAACCACACCCCCGACCACCGCCACGTCCACCTGCCCTCCAGCAGGCACTGACATCCAGTTCTGCCTTTGCTAGATAAAAAATAAAATGGCTGTTTTGTTTTGTCTGTTTCATAAGACGTTAAGCAGATTTCCTCAACCAACAGTCGAGAGCAAGTTTAAAATCCTGTCTGTGAGGGTAAGGTTTTCAACTTGGCCTCACGTCGGTTGGGAAGATGGGCTCAGAAAAGCACCCAGTCATCCTGGTATCAGGGGGGGTTTCTATTATGGAGAAAAGCACGTATAAGGTGTGGTTGGGAGTCCACTGCCTCTCCAGGCAAAGCGGCAAGTGCGGGCAGCTCTGGGGAGGACCAACTATCTGAGAGGAGCAAGGAGAGGGTCTCTGAGGCTCGGAGCCCAGGGAAGCCCCCAGCCAGTGTCTGCAGGAGTCTCTCTCCTCCTGTGGGGGCCATAGTGTCAGCTCCTTCATATCAGGCAGTGGACCAGGTCAGTCACTTTACTGTTCTGCATCTGAAGGGTAAAAAAATTCCGTTTCCTACTGTAAGATAAGAAGATTAGACTGGATTAGTCATTTGCAATTGTTTTTAACTGTGAAAAGAACTTTACTCAAACAAAATCTTACACATAAGTTCATATTGAAAACAACCAACCCTATTGCTGGCCTAGCTTGGGGCAGAGCCCCACGGCTCTCACCTCCTCCTCCTCCAGGTGGCAACCGGGCACACCCAGCGGATGCCCTTGGCTGAAACACGGTGAGAATCACAAGATTTGATTATCTCTAAGGAGGGTGTGCAGAGAAATGTTGACGACGGGCTTGGCGAGGAGGGCGCTGCTTTGTAGTGTTGGCTGCTTCCTGTCCTGTAAATACTACCCCCATAGCCACTTTCAAGCTGCCCATGTCACGCCGCTGAGTGCGGACTTGGGCATGCAATAGCATACCGTGTGGGGAAGGAATTATGAAGTATGAGTTTTGAATATTTATTACCTTTGTTTTTAATATAATTTATTTAATTGTAAGTTTCTATAATTCAGTCTTTGATAATGGCTGTGTTTAACAATTGGCTTGGAAAATTTAACAATTGGTTCTTACAAGCTGGTATGAGTCAGCTTCAGGAGACCACTATCTGGGATCCTTTTTGCACCCACATTGTAAACGTTTATACTAAGCATCAGCCTTTTGAAGCTGGGAAGGGCCACGAGGAATAATCCTAGGGATTTTGGAAGTGTGCTCAAGAGGGAAAAAAAAAAGACAAAACATGCTTTCTGTGTAATATCCAGTACAGAACACAGAACTAAAAAATAGGTGGCCAGCCAGTGACTGACCCAAGGACCCAGCGAGAAAATGACCCCACCCGCGCTCTATCGGCTCTGTACTTTGAGTTATATTTTCAGTCAGTTGTGGGTGGGTTTATACCCACCCAACACATTCTATCCTCCAGCCTTCCATGGGGCAGGGGGCACCAACTGTGGCTACAAGGTATCAGCAATGCACTCCGTTACTGGGGTCTTCTTAGAGAGCCTACAACAGGGAATTCATCTGATGACCCAAGCTGATCACAAGTGACAACCCAGGCATGCCAAGAGGCCTACATGGGCTCCAGCTAGGCATCCAGGCAGCTGTGATCACACTGCCTTGGGTGGGTACGATCTTACTGTGTCTTATCACGCCTCCTGGTTACTCTCTCCCTGCGGGTGGGATCAGGGTTTAATTTACATTTTTGTCCTTCCATTTTTCCCAGAGTCTTTGAAAATAGCAAGGGTGTTCAATAGCCAAGTAGTTAGGAACCTGGGTTCTGAACCTGATTCTTGGAACCAAAAATTCTAGTTTTGTCACTTACTAGTTGTGTGACCGTGGGCAAGCTGTTTAACTTCTCTGTATCTCAATTTCATCCTTGATAAAATGTGGATGATACTAGTACTTACTTCATAGCATTATTGGGAGGATTAAGTGAGTTTCATACATGTAAAGTACTTAGTACAATAGAATATGCAATTTAAATGTTAGCTATTCTTATATTATTATTACATATAATATATGGGTATTATGTACTACTAGTATTATGTGATGGATGCATGAACACAGGTGAGCAAATGCAGGAGAAAGAAGGGCCCGAATGGAGGTGCAATGAGATTCTTCTGGAAAACAAATGCCAAGTATGGGTTTATAATAATAATTATAATACAATAATAGCAGTAACCTTGGCTAGGATTTATTGGCTGTTTAAAATGTATTTTATAAGCATTAATTCATTAACTCCTCATAAAAATGCTAATACTAAGGAACGACCATTAGCTGGATTACACAGATAAGAAAACTCAGGCCTGTGGAGGGTAAGTAACTTTCCCAAATCACATAGTTAGTTAATGACTCAAACACAGGTCTGTTGACTCCAGAGCTTGATCTTAACCACTAGTCTTTACTGCTGTATCCACAGCCCCATCAGCCAGCTCCTAACCTCTCGCCCTCCTGCCCTCTCTCCTCTGTGCCTCGCCCAGCACGCTGCCTTCTCCCTACCTGGGTCCCTCCATCTCTTCACCTATCCTTTCAGGTCCTCCTAGACTGACCTCCTTTCTGAAGACTTCCCAGACTGCTCCCCTTTAGTATGACGCTCCCAGCACTTCCATATACCGTGCCCCCCTCACTCTCTCCTGCCTGTGGCCATGGTACCTGAGACCCACTCTGCTGTGTCACACAAGTAGCTGTCTGGAGATTTTGCAAGATCTAAGTTAAATTCACGCCCAGGTTAAGATACCGCCCCAAGACACAACCAATTGCTGCTGAAAGCTGCCCTGTGTATCTATCGGGGTCCCAGAATCTGCGCCCTGCTGCTAGCCCTGGGTTAGGGATTGTAAAATGGGGACAATGGGAAGTTCAGCTGGGGAAAACCAAGCCCTGCTCTAACCAAGCACTCTTGACTTCTCTCAGTCACCTGGGGTCCGTGGTGCAGAGAAAAGGGTGGAGAGCTGAAGTCAGCTAAGAAACAATCGAGCTGTTTCTACAGGCGAGATGGTACAGCCTCTACCCTCAAGGCACCTAATGCCTGTTCAGGGATGCTGAGCCCCTGTAAGAGCATCTCCAGAGCAACTCACAAGTGAATGCAGATGTAGTACAAGGCACAGAGAAGAAAGATGCTGAGGGGGCGGGAAGTTAAAAGGAGAGCTCAGAATGCAGCAGGACCCTTCAGGGAAGTTTTCCGAGAGGTAGTGAGTAGATTTTATAAAAATTAAAAATAATGTTTTCTTGGCACAAATGCAATACATACCCATGACAAACAAATCAGAAAATACAGACAAGCACAGAAAGAAAATCTTTTAAAAACCCACCTACAATTTCACCCACCCAAAGACAACTTCTGTTAACACTCTCAGCACCTTGACAACCAGATTTTGCAGGAGGCAATGTGCAGAGCTGGGGCACAGGTTGTGTCTGTGTGTGTGTGCGTGTGTGTGTCTGTGTCTGTGTCTGAGGGGTATCGGGGAGGGGAGGGGAGTCCATGCTGGGGTGTAAGTGATAAGAAATCTATTTGATGAGATTGGGAAGTAGAGGGTGGAGGAAGAGGACCGACAGATCTCTCAGACCAGGCAGAGAGTTGAGGCAGGCAGCAGTAAGGAGCCTAGCTGAGTGACACGATGAAAATAATCATAATAGCAATAACAGTAAACATTTGTTGAGTGCTTACCGTGTGTGTGACACTGGGCTAAACACTTTACATTCCATTACCTTATTTAATCCTCACAACCACCCTCCAAAGTGAGTATTGTCCCCATTTGATAGAGGGTAGGGGCTTTGCCCAAGCGTGCCAATCCAGCACACTGCTGTTCCTCACAGTGTGGGCATAGGCTGCCTGCATCCAAAAGCCCTGAGGGGTTTGTTAGACTCATGGAGAAAATGGGAGGCAAAAAACCCCAGACCTGCTTGCCCCATGGCGAGGTCATTTGACTGAAGGTCATCTCCAGCCTGAAATGCTTCAGGTCAGAAAGTCACAAACAAGCATGCCCAGAGGATACCTGCAGACTGGGAAACACCCAGCGCTGTCTTCTGAGTAACCCGCAATCCCATTTCTTTCTAAAGATGCTCTGAGGATGACGGAGATGAGCAAGAGCCCAGC
This sequence comes from Equus quagga, assembly GCF_021613505.1. Classification (NCBI taxonomy): domain Eukaryota; kingdom Metazoa; phylum Chordata; class Mammalia; order Perissodactyla; family Equidae; genus Equus; species Equus quagga. The sequence continues at coordinate 4,472,657 of NW_025799647.1, forward strand.
CCGGATCTGCAGCCTGTGGGCTCGCCACGCCTTCCTCATCCTTGAGTTAATCATCCCACAGCCCAACAGCCGGGAGAGAGCCTTCAGCAGCAAGGTGTGCTGGCCGCAAAGGCAGCTCCAAGATAGCACAGGTCAGTCATTCCAAAGCACTGGAGGGGACAATCAGGGTCAAGAGGCAGAACCAGGACAGGGAGAGCAGGGTGATCAGGGATGGCTGGGGCCAAAGAGCCCACACCCTGATTCTATCCGCTTATAACTTCAGGACCTTAGCCAGGTGCCCTGGCCTCTCTGGGCCTCAGAACCCTTCCTTGCGAAATTAGGGAGTTGGCCCTAATGATCTCAAAGGTCCTTTCCCCTGTGGGTGGGAAGGTACTATCTAAATCCCAGCGGCATATGCTTCTGCAGCTCTTGTTTATCTCTGAGGCAAGTCCAGAGCTCAGGACTTCCGGTGCCACCTGGAGGGCTGTGGCAGACACAAGCTGACCGGAAGGGTGAGCTCTGCAGAGGAGGCTGGGGAACAGCCCTGGGCAGGATGCCAGCGCCTCCCTGCATGCTTAATGACTCAAAGACCTTTCAGGCACATCACCCCGTTTCATCCTTCCCACCTCCTGGTGAGGCTGCTATTTATAGTGGACCCACGTGTGACCACAAGACAGACAGACAGAATGCTTATAGGAATGGAAAGGTATTTTTGAGAACACCCAGGAACTTGAGATAGGAAAGCGACAGCGGGGTCCCCAGGCTCTCAATCCCAGGCTGTGAGGCAGGTTTCACAAGTGACCGGAAAGTTTCCCAGGGGTGCTCAGGACCCACCTTCCTTCTCTTTGCCTCACTCTCATTGGTTGTCTGGCTGCCACTCAGCATGAAGCCAGCCTTCCTATTGGCCTGAGTTCTCTCCTGTCACCTGTGAGGTACCTGTGACAAGATAATTTGGGGATTAATTCATTCGCTGTATTTTTCCATTGCCTTCTCTTTCCAAGCAGGCACTGTCAGTCAGGCTTTTTGTTTTTCTTGCCTTAGGAATTCTTGCAGGACAGAAAGCAGAAGCAGCTTGAAGCTCACAGATCTTCCTGTCTGTGGTAAAAGTCTGGCTCATTGAGGAGCTGATGCAGATGCCCTGAGGAAGAAGGTGGAGGAGGGCTTTGAAGGGCCAGGAAAGAGAAAGGAGAGTGCTCAGAGACCAGGAAGACAGAAAAGACAGAAAACAGCGCTGATTATGAGAACTGTTAAAAAACAAATCAACTGAGTAAATTTGAAGGTCTAATTGGCTCTATTAAACGATTCACAAATTGGGCAGTATCCCGTCTAGCAAAGAGAAGGGAGCTCCAGGAGCTGTACAGAATGGAAAGTTTTTATTGGCAGAAGGGGGCTGAACAGAGGAAGTTATAAAAACAAAGAGTAGATTGTTTCAGGCAAGGTCACCTTCCCTTAGGGGAAGGCAGGGGTCTTATCAGGCAGATTACTAGTGTGGACCAGGACATTCCAGACTGATTGGTTTAAAATTCCACCCCTGGGAGAGGCTGAAACTGCAATTAAGTCTTGGTTTGCTGATGTGGGGCTTAGCACGAGTGACTCCATTTTGGGCCTGATGTTTCCCTGGACCTGAACAGAAGGCATTGCAGGGTCCTGGGTAAGGGTCAGATCTCAGAGGACATGAGGGCTTAGGCATTGGGTTTCCAGCCTCACCAAAGATTCCTTGGCCCCAAGTATGACTCAGAAACAGCAAAATCAACCAAACTGGAAGAGACCTGAAGCATCAGAGGAAAACTCAGTGTGGGCTGTTGGCTGATGAGTGGGTGGGATGCCTCTACACTTTTGGCCAGTTAGGCACAATCTTTCAGAGGGTTGAGCTCCCAGAATGACAGATTATCTGCCCACTGAACAGGATTAGGGACTCAGAGTCAGATTTCCTTTAATTAAAGGGAAAAAAGCAGAGGATACAATATTCCTAGCTCAGCCGGGTTGTCAAGTAAGAGTCACACCTGGCATGTATAGAAGCATGAATGACCCCATTGTCCTGGTGTTACCAGCCTGTGAAGATACCAGTTACATCATCTTAATACCGATATTTTATTAGCTGTAAGCTCCCACCAGGTAATGTAGGAATTCCAGGCCCATGCTCTGTTGGTTAGGATGCTTTAGCCACAAGTAACAGAAAACCCAGATTCAAATATGTAAGGAAATAAATTATCTCACTAATGGGAATTCCAGAAGTAGTGGGTTCCAGGTGTTGTACAATGAGCGGCTCAAGGTGTCAAGGACCCAGGTTGTCTTTATGTCTCTGCTTTGCTGTCCTCAAGATATTGGCTTTGTCTCCCAGTTGGCTCCCTTTGTGGTAACAAGGCGCCTTCACTAGATGCAATAACATCCAAAGGAAGAAAAGGACGCTCTTCCCGTGTCTGCTTCTTAGAAGCATGGAAACTTCCCCAAAGTGCCCTGTAGAATTCCCTTTATGTCTCCTTGGCCGGAAATTTCATGTATGCCTATTCTTAAACCAGTCTCTGGCAAGGGCAATGGGATGACTGCAGTCGGCTTGAAGGGAAGCTAAAGAGTCAACCATAAAGATCACTGATCAAGTCCTTCCCACCTCGCAAATGCAGCCTTGCTCACTGGGACACCTCCCCTCCCCATGGTTGAGTTTAGGGCCTCCTTCATTGATGTTAAATGCTGTCTCAGGGACCCCAGCCTCCCCTTCTATAGCCTGGAAGGCTCTCAGACTTACTTATCAATTTCTGAATCCCAAATGGGAATGCTGCTCAAGGCTTCTTTCCCAAGAGATTCTTCAGCAGAAACAGCTCCTGAGAGGACCATATGCCTGGGGAGAGGAGTGACCCATACTCCTCATGCCAGACAAATCTAACTTCAGCTCTGGCCCAGCCAAGACCTCCATTGTGTGGTTGCTTCCAGCTTGTGTCCCAGACCTCATCCTGTCTTCTGCCTCCAAGCGAGTAAAATTGGACCACCAGCAAAGCATGCTGCACAAGTCGTGGCAGCCACATTGGGAAAAGACTGGTTGTACTACTTTTCTCAGAAGGAGTCTGTGTATATAGCATCATGATTTCCCCTTCGGGTCATTCAGTATATTGATATTAACCCCATTTTACTTAAGAGAAAACTGAGGCACAGAGTGGTGAAGTCACATGCATAAGCTCATTCAGCTAGTTAAGCGGCAGAGCCAGGAACATTCTTGGACAAGTCTTTCTGTGGACATATGTTTTTATTTCTTCTGGACAAATGCCTAGAAATTTAACTGCTGGTTCACAGAGTAGGTGCGTGTCTAAGTATGAGAAGCTGCCAAACCGTTTTCCAAAATAGCGTCTGGGTGTTCCAGTGGCTCCACATCCTCAACAAGGCTTGGTGTTGGGTATGCTACATTTTAACTCAGCTCTGACACTATCTACCCGGACACTGCATCAGATCTCACAGGAAGGGATCAGTCCCACAAGACTGCCCCCCAGACCTCCTCACTTCAGATGCCAGCCAGCCACAAGCTCAGGTTATCACTTGTGCTTCTGACAGACCAGCTATAGATCAGAGGTTCCCCCGACCCCCTCCCCAGGTTTGATTAATTTGCTAGAGCCGCTCACAGAACTCAGGGAAACACATACTTATGTTTACCAGTTTATTAAAGGACATGATAAAGGACACAGATGAACAGCCAGATGAAGAGATACACAGGGCAAGGTCTGGGAGGGTCCCGAGTGCAGGAGCTTCTGTCCCCGTGGGGTCGGGGTGTGTCAACCTCCTGGTGTGGACGTGTTCCCCAACCTGGAAGCTCTCCCAACCCCTGTACGACCGGGGTTTTACGGCAGCTTCCTCACGGAGGCACGGTCAGTTATTACCTCCATTTCCAGCCCCTCTCCCCTCTCTGGAGGATGGGGGTAGGGCTGAAAATTCCAAGCTTCTCACCGTGGCTTGATCTTTCTGGGGACCAGCCCCCATCCAGAAGCCATTCAGGAGCCCACCCAGAGTCGCCTCATTAGAACAAAAGATGCTCCTAATGCTGTTATCACTTAGGAAGTTATAAGGGTTTTAGGAGTTCTGTGTCAGGAACCAGGGGCAGAGTAGGATTTTGCAGAGATGAAGGCAAGGTGCTCCAATCTGAGGGAACAAAATCAGCCCAGATGAAAAGGTTTTATGTGTAGGGGCGCAGTAGGGCATGAGGCTGGCAGGGTGAAGTGAGGCCAAATAGTGAAGGGTCCTGAATCCTAAGCTGAACACTTGGGACTTCTTTCCATCAACAATGGAGAGATGCTAAAGGGTTTGAGCAGGGGAGTGAAGAAGTAACAGCTGGGGAGAAACGGTGACCACCTGGGGGGCCCTTGGTTAGGGTGAGTTAACTCCTCCCATCTGTATATTATGGAGTTTGCACCACGTGTTTTCTGAGGTCCCTTCCAGACTTGATTTTCTGTGACTCTTTCTTCCAAAAAGGGGATACTGAGGCAGGAGCAGCAGATGAATTGTCTTCAGCCTGTCAGGATCAGGGCAGAAGCTGCCAAATCCATAGTCCTTGGTTTTGACCCAACCGGTGGGTCAGATTTCTAGGGGAAGGGTGGGCATCAAAGGCCTAGTGGCCTGTGCAGGGGAGGTCTGAGGAAGTCGGAGAACAAGTGCCTCCTGCTTTCTCATGGAGAATCTGCATAGAAACAATAATTTTCCTAGAACTTTGAGTCCATACCTCCTAGGATTCTGCACCCAATTCCCATGTGTGTGGGGTTTTCCCATAAAAAGAAATTCTCTGTGACACCAGCTGGGTGTCCTACAATTCAACTCAGTTCTGGCCATCTACCTGGAAATAGGGTCAAATTTCACAAGTTAAGGGCTCAGTCCCACAAGACTGTATCCCTCCCTACCTTCCCACTTCAGATGCCAATAGCGCGTCCAGATTGTTACCTGTACTTCTGGCTGTTACTGCACAAAATTGGGGTTCTCTTGCCCAATGCACATAAACAAGCCAATTAATTACAGCATCAGCCTTTGGGAAAAGAGACCAGCTTTATTCTGCGAGATCCATCTGCAGGGAGACAGAGGGTGTGTGCCCTCAGATCTGTCTCCCCAGTTCGGGATTTGGGGCAAAATTTGAGACATTAGGGAGAACAGGCTGGCACATGGAAACACTGGTGGGACAGGTTTTGATGGGTGGGCTTCAAGCATTTATGGTGAGGTTTTAAACATTTATGACAGCGTTCTAAACATTTATGATGAGGTTCTAAACTTTTATGATAAGGTGGGGAAGGACTTTTAACACTTTTAACCTGAGTGAGGGACCCCTCTCTGCTGATAACAGTGTGACTTATAAGTTCTGGTCTTGTCCCAGTCTGGTTCCGTGGGGAGAAGAATCTTTGGTTCCACAGTGAATTTCAGGTCAAGATTTCTTCTGTGCATGCTCTGGCTACGTGACTTTGCAAATTTTCTGAAAGGCAGTTCTTAATCACTCTGTTTATAAGAGATGGAGTCAGTTGAACTGGTCCTGGAGGGCCCGCAATTACACGACCAACTGGCTTAGATTGGAGATAATAGATAGATAATTTTAGATAGACTGGAAGTTCCAACGACCCCTTCCTTGGGTTCAATTAATTTGCTAGGGTGGCTCACAGAACTCAGAGAAACATTTTACGCACTAGATTACTGGTGTATTATAAAAGGATACAACTCAGGAACAGCCAGATGGAAGAGATGCGTAGGGCAAGGTATGGGAAAAGCATGCGAAGCTTCCATGCCTTCCAAGCACACCACTCTGCCAGCACCTCCACATGCTCACCAACCCAGAAGCTCTCCAGAACCCCATCCTTTTGGGTTTTCATGGAGGCTTTATTACAAAACCAAGCTTGATTAAATCATTGGCCATTGGACACTGAATTCAATCTCCAGCCTCTCTCCCCTCCGCAGAGGTGGGGTGGGGGGTGGGGGGGACTAAAAGTACCAACCTTCTAATCACATGGTTGGTTCCCCTGGCAACTAGCCCTCATCCTTAGGTTACCCAAGAGCTTTCCAAAAGTCTCCTTATTAACATAACAAAGACACTTTTATCGTTCTCATCACAGGAAGTTGCAAGGGTTTTAGGATCTCTGCCAGAACCAAGAGGAAGACCAAATATATATTTCTTATTATAAATCACAATAACACATCCACTTCAGAATAATTTCTCTGCTGGCATACCAGTCCCCTCCAACAACTCTCCTGTCAGGAAAGAGAAGGATTCCTCCACATTTTGAGGCCTAATTCCTCCACCAAACTTTTGATCTCATCTCAATCTGGCTCCTCTGTTCCTTCCTTCTCCAACATTTCAAATCTTCCTTCTCCAGTGGCTCCTGCCCTTTCTTCAAACCCTCCTGCACTTAAAAAAAATCCCGAATTAAGTTCAAATGACCTTTAGCGCCCATTCCACCCCTGCCTTCCCCTTCCAGAATTCTCTCCAGTAATAATATAACTGCTGCTTTCCCTTCTCACACATCTATTCATTTATTAAATCCTTGCACTAGAGGGTCCACCTTCTATCAGTTCCCAGGACTTCTCAAATATTATGAATAATCCCCCAATTTAGGGGCCAGTCCAGAGGCGCAGCGGTTAAGTTCGAAAGTTCCACTTCTTGGTGGCCCGGGGTTTGCCGGCCCGGATCCCAGGTGCGGACATGGCACTGCTTGGCACGCCATGCTGTGGTAGGCATCCCACGTATAAAATAGAGGAAGATGGGCATGGATGTCAGCTCAGGACCAGGCTTCCTCAGCAAAAAAAGAGGAGGACTGGCAGTAGTTAGCTCAGGGCTAATCTTCCTCAAAAAAAAAAAAAAAAGAAAGAAATCCCAATTTATCAGACCCAGTGCCCCATCAGCCCCCAGGTGCTCCTCTCTGGGGCTGTGCCCAGGTGACTTTCTCTGTCTCCTTGCAGACCTCTTTTCTGGTGACTCCCCTTGCACTGCCCGGCTGCTGCTTCTCCTTCTTTTACAGCCTTCCCTACTGTAGGGGAGGGGGACATTTCCTCTCCCCAAATGGGGGTTCGTCTAGCTGGAGAACGAATTAAATTCACATAAGACAGAATAGCAAGAGAAAATTAAACAAAGCTTTATGAGGAACCATGGCCCGGGGCCTTTCTTCCCGAAGGAAGAAAGGGCACCGAAGAAGTGGGGTGCACGTAGTGGTTATATAGCCCAAAACGGAGTGTTTCACATGTGACTGAAACGTCTCTCCCACAATAGTCACAAGATTGCCCTGTCAGCACAGCGCTTGATGGACACAGCAGGTAGTGGTCTGCTATCTCGGTGGGCGTAGCAGGAGGCAAGTCTATGTCCGGAGCTGGGTGGTCACAGGTGAGCGCAGCAGCAATCGGTTCCTAGCCTAAGGAAAGATGCTTAATCCTCAAGGAATGCCAACGTTGGGAGGAGGAGGGAAGTCAGTTACAGGAGGTTACCAGACTAGCACAATAAAATGCAGATTTTAAGTCCTTGCCTTTGGTATTGATTAAGAGTTTCTAGAGAGAAGGTCATCTCCTTTCTTCTTCCTGGTACAGAGAGGGAGGCACCTTTTACAGATAGAGATTTACCTTACAAATGTAAACGTGTCCTAACAAAGGGCAAGTTCCATTCGTCAGAGCCTCCTTGCCTGTCCCAGTTTATCAAAAGCAATGAGCCTCAAATAATCCTGATGCCAAAGAGACATATCTTGGGGTGGCCAATTTCAGGTCCCCACACTACCATTGCTAGGCGGCCTCACAGACTAGAGGCCACCAGACAAACACCCCCAACTCTCCACTTGCAAAGCTGAAAAATTATTCATTTTTCTGGTTGAAATGGAAGATTTGTCTCTTCTCTGACCTGAACCAGTTCCTCCATCTGGAAGGGGATCCCATCCCCTCCTACCTCCTCAGGGATCTCTCCCTAATGATTAGCCTCACTTGTTCTTGAATCTTTAACCTCTCTTCTGCTGTTCTTTTTCAACATCATGAAAACATTCTTAAGTTTCCATCTCTTTAAAAAAAAAAAAAGTCTTAGTTTCACTTCCTTTTACACCAACTTCACACTCAAACTTCCTGAAAGAATGTGTGTACCCCTCGTCTCCCCTTACACCCTTTCTGGTCACTCCTCGCCTGCTGAAATGTGGCTTTTTTCCCCAATGTGTCAGTAAAAATAACCTCACCAAGGTTACCAATGACCTCCTTGCTGCTCAAATCCCTTAGACCCTTGTGGCCCCCTTGGCTTCTTCTCAACAGCAGTGACATTGTTCACCACTTCCTCCTCCTCCTGCCTCCCCTCCCCGTGACTGCTTCCTCTTGCCATTGACCAGCGTCTCTCCTCCTCTGCGGGGGCACTACTCCTGGGGATTCTGTCCTGGGCCACCTTCTTGTCTCACTTTCCCTAAGTGATTTCATCTACTCCTTCACTCCACAAATGTTTATTGAGCTTCCACTGTAAGTCAGGCATTGATCTAAGCCCTGAGGGTATAACAAGAAGAAGACAGGCAAAGTCCCTGCTCTCATGGACTTGACACTTGCCAATGGTGTCAGTTCCACCTGGAAGCTGATGACACATAAATCTGTCTCCAGCCTAGATCCCTCTCTCTTTTGTCTACTTAGTCTGCGTGGCTATTGCACATCTCTCGCAAACTCAATGTTTCCAAAGCTGAAACTAAATACAGACATGCTTAAGATTCAGGTTTCTTTCACCAGTTGAACTTTTCTCCATTTTCTTTATATTTCATGGATTCATATGACTTCAATGATCAGGGCTGTGTGAAGAATTCTCCTATCTCCCTCCAGGCTGGGTATCTCTCAGCTCCAAGTCTGCATTTCCACCATCAGGCTAGACATTTATGCCTGTAGGTTTTTTCATCATCTCAGATAAAGGTATTAAACATGAAAAGGATGTAAAGATATATATTCAAGAATGTGCAATGCCACATTGTTTATAATATTGAAAAATTGTAAACAACCCAAGCACCCATCAAATTACAATAATACTATACAGCCTTAGAAAGACTAAAAAGATTTATATACTGACATGAAAAGATGTCTATGACATACTGTTAAGTAACAGTATGAAACTGAAAGCAGGTTTCAAAACTATAAATATAGTTTAGTTTCATCTTATTCAATCAGTCAATGTGCATTTATCGAGTGCGTAATAAGTGCCAGTTTCTTTTCCAGGAGCTGGGGATGTGCGGAGAAAAAGACAGAAAGTCCTTGTTCTCATAGAGCTTTCTAGACAGACAATATCAAATATATATAAAATGAAATGTCAGATAAGTGCAATAAAGAAATAGAGTTATGAGATGTGCTGCTTTAGGTTGGGTGGTCAAAGGGAAGGCCCTTCTGAAATGGTGACAGTTGAGCAGAAACCTGAATAAAGCAAAGGCAGCAGTCTCATGAGTATTAGGGAAGAGGACGTTCAGTCAGAAGGATCAGCCACTCCAAAGGCCTGTAGTAGTGGCAAGTTCAAGTGGCTCTAGAAGCAGCAAGGAGGTGGGTGCAGCTGGAGCAAAGGGAGGAGAGAGAGGTGGGACCTGGGGCCCCAGAGGCTGCCCAGGGCCAGGCGATGGTGAGGGCTCGGCTTCCATTCTAAGTATGATGAAGGGACGTTTTTGGAGGTGTGTCTGTTACAGCATGCTAGTGTTTCATTGAAAAAATATATATACCAATTATATATACCAAGCTGTTATCAGAAAATATTTCCAGGGTGTAGGATTTCAGGAGACTTTCATTTTCAAAACCATGCCCCTTAGTTGTGTTTGGTTTATAGCAAGTGTGCGTTAATTTGGTAATCAGAAAAAGAAATGATGGTTTAAAAATTTGTGCAGGACTGGCCCCATGGCCTAGTGATTAAGTTTGGCACGCTTCGCTTCAGTGTTCCAGGTTTGCGGGTTTGGATCCTGGGTGCAGACCTATACCACTCGTCAGCCATGCTGTGGCGGCAACCCATATGTAAAATAGAGGAAGACTGGCACAGCTGCTAGCTCAGGGCTAATCTTCCTTGCCAAAAAAAAAAAAAGAAAAAAAAGGGCTAGCATGGTAGTGTGGTGATTAAGTTCACGTGCTCTGCTTCGGTGGCCTGGGGTTGTGGGTTCAGATCCTGGGCACAAACCTACACAGTGCTCTTCAAGCCTTGCTGTGGTGGTGACCCACATAAAAAATAGAGGAAGATTGGCACAGATGTTAGCTCAGTGACAATCTTCTTCACACACACACACAAAAATTGTGTGTACCTTTTGACTTGTCAAGTCCCTTTCAAGAAAAACATCCTTTAAAAAAATTGGTTAAGTTTGTAAAAATGCATGTATAACAATGTTCATTACAGTGTTATTTGTAGTACAAAAAAGTTAGAAATAAATGTTCAAATGTTCAACAATAGGGAATTGATCCACTAAATTGTGGTTAAAGTATACAGTGAAATCGTATGGAGCACTGACAAACCATGTAGAATTTCACCCCAGGCTCAAAGCCTGCTTCTATTCCCAACTTCATGAAACTTTTTCTGGCCATTCCTGCCTAAAATGACCTCTTCCTCCTTGAAACCTAGTCGTGCCTGTTATCCTCTGGCTCTTAGCACATAGTACTCCATTATGGAACAGCTTTAGTTCACACTTGGCTCGGGTGAGCTGTGCTAACAGAAGGAGAGCAGAGCAGAACAATTCCAAACAATAGATGATTCATTCCTTTGTAAATGCATCACAGCATTTATTTTGCAATTGATTCACCTTCTAATTAGCTTTCCTATGTTAATATTGAAATTAATGAGCATTTCCAAGCACGCACACAGGCAGCAGAGGCAAGAGACCCAGAAGAAGACTACAGAGGGAGGGTCCCCTGGGGAACCCCAGGCCAATAATGAGCACTGGGGCCGTTCCCCTGCACAATCACACACCCCTGCTTCATCGAGAGCTGGGAATACCCTCTTCTCAGGCTTCTGTGCCCCTTGTCCTAGGCCCGAGGGGCTGGGCTCCCTGAGCTGGGTTCCAGCACCTGTGTGCTCGCCTGTGTGCTGGCACTGCCTTGGGCCAGTGAAACAGCCGCACATGAGTCATTCAGGGGCCTCCTTCCTCCCCGTCTGGATCTGCTGCTGCTTGGTCTCCTGGCTGACTAGTCAGCTCCCACAGAGGCCAGGACACATTCCTTCCACCCACCTCACAGTGGCCTCCTCTGGAAGGGACAGACGTCACTGGGGAGAGAGAGGCCACACAAACCTACTTATCCCACAGCCATCCTAAAGGAAGTTTGTTTGTGTTACACAAGGGCTCATTGTGGGGCCTCTTCCCTGGGCAGCCCTGAGAGGCCAGCAGGGGGTCCTACTATGTGTGGCATTTGAGGGGGCCGGTGAATAACACCCCTCTTCCCTACCCAAGGCCTCTTCCAGCTGAGGACTTATGAGTTACAAACGAATTGACAAATATTCATTACTGATAAGCACTGACACTGGTGAATGTTCGATCTTAGGGCAGCCTAATTCTGAAGCCCAGATAAGACCGAGCTGGTGCCCAGCCACAGGCAGTACCAGAGAAGACAGGTGTCCCCATAGTGGCAGGGCCACTTCACTGCACAGCAACGATGAAAGGCCAGTGCCTTAAAGGAAAAAGAGAGGAAGGGGCGGAATATACAGGTCCAATTTCTCCTTCTAAACTCACCCATCAGATTGAGCCGCTCCTCCGGTCAGTCAGGGACCAAGCAGGAGTAGATGATGTCGACGAAAATAATCCATAACTAATCTATAAATGAAAATTTGGGAGAGTTTATTCTGAGCTGAAATCTGAGGACCACGGCCCGGGGCCTTTCTTCCCAAAGGAAGAAAGGGCATCACAGAAGTGAGGTATACAGAGTAGTTATATACCCCCAAACAGGACGTTTCCCATATGATTGAAATGTCCCTCCCACAATAGTCACAAGATTGCCCTGTCGGCACAGCACTTAATGTACACAGCAGGTAGTGGGTCTGCTATCTCGGAGGGCGCAGCAGGAGGCAAGTCTATCCTCTCAAGCTGGGTGGTCACAGGTGAGTGCAGCAGTCAGTTCCTAGGCTAAGGAAAGATGCTTAATCCTTAAGGGAACACCAACGTTGGGAGGGGGAGGGAAGTTTCACCTTTATCTCAAGGGCCTTTGTTCTTGCCATAGGGAATATCTAAAGCAGATATACAATGCATGCTCAACAGCCGGGCGGAGGTCAGGCCCTTTTGGAAAGACAAGGTCAGGCCGAATTAGGTTTACACAAAATGGCTTCCTCATATACTCCAATATATCTTATTACTTGCCATTTTTATTTGTCAATGACACACTCAAACTGGTTGTTTGAGCAAAGTTTAATAAAGGAATTCTTTACAGAAGTGTGGACGGGGCATGGGAATCCTCAAAGGATAGAGCAACATCCCAGAGCTGAAATGGAGACAGAGGAGGCCATGACTGGAACCTGGAGGGAGAGGGCTGGTAGGGGGAGCAGTCGGACAGGAAGCGTTGCCCCCAGTGGAGGGCAGTACGGCTGCCAGCCCACCACCCTGTGGCCACCCTGCCCAAAGGGAGTGAGGGGTCATACCCTCCCGCCCACCAGTGTCTAGCACAATTAGAAGCCAGAGGATAAGGGATCTCATTAAGGTAATCCCTCTGGTGGCCTCCAGGCACAGAGCAGGGTGAATTAGGGGTGAAGGGAAGACTCCTTCCTCCCCCAGGGATTTGGGACTATGGGCAGAGAGAGGCCCGGAGGGCTCCCTGAGGAGAGTTCCCCTGCCCTGGGGAAGAAACAGCAGACGGAAGAGGCAGTCCTTCGTAATGGTCCACACCTGCCAAAGGGCTTTGGGGAGGTTTACACAGGCAGAGAATGAGGGGTCTGGGCTGGCTCCTGTCTCCTGACTCCTCCACGTGCCTAGACGGTTACTCTCTTAAACGTCTCCTTATTGATACAAAAGTGGATTGATGGGTGCCCCTCTTCAGCTCGCTCTGCACTAGCTCACCAATTCTTGTTAGGAAAAAAAAGACAAACAGAAAAAAATATTTGGGTTTGGGATTTTTTTTTTCCTTTGAAAATTCCCAGAGGAAAAAATCTATTGTTAAAATAAATCTTTTTCCTTCGCTTCTCTCCCTCTCTCGCCCTCCTTTCCTTCCTCCCATCCCCACCTCTCTTTCTTCACCTCACATTTCAGCTCCAAGTCCGCTCCCTCCTCTCCTGGATTCCACACCTCCCCATCCAGACAGGAGGTGGGACTGGTTCTAGAAGGAGATGAGGTGCTATAATGCCCTCAGATGCCTGAGGTCTCAGACAGACCCAAGGAACTAGCACTCTTGTCCCCTGTCACCCAGCTTCAGCACCATCCCATGGTCCCAACTCCCTCTGATTAGAAAGAATTCAAATTTCTTTCAAACTCTCTGGAAAGCAGAGTTCACAGCCCTACTGACCGAGGTGGTCACGATCAGTCCCTTCCAGGAACCAAGATGGTGCCTTTCACAGTGGGAACTGGGATGTCAGAGCTAAAAGGAAAAGTCCTTTTAGAGTCCCTTTGTTCAGTTAGACAAAGATTTAGGTGCCAGGCTCCACACCTGGGCAGGAACCCAAAGGTGGGAGGCCCTCATCCCTGCTCTTGGGGAGTTCACAGTCTGGCTTCTCACAGCTAAAGATTTCTAGAACACACTTGGTCACTGGCCCAGCAGAATGAGGCCACCTGTTGGAGATGGTCCCCTTCCTGCCTCAGCCTCCGAAAGAAACGGCAATTCTGCTTCCTCTCAGAGCCATCAGGGTTCTGAGTGGGAAGGTCCTTAGACATTCCTGTAGCAGAGATGGAAACTGAGGCCCAGAAAGGAGAACTGTCCTGAGCAGGTCACATAGCTGGTGGCTGTGTTGGGCTTGGGCCTGTTTCCTGTTCCCCACGTCACCCTGCCTCCTGGGCATTCCTTTGAGCTGATGAGTCAGGCAGAATCCACGACAGCCGGCTGCTTCAGGGTTTGTCCAGATTGTTCCCTCCTCCTGGGAGTTGTCCAGACAAGTGTCCCAGCATGCCGAGAGGCTCACCTCCCCGCTTAGAAGGACAGGAGTTCTCTGCCAGGATCAGAGCCAAAGGAACGCAGTCAAGTTAGCACTGATCCCCTCGGGCTCTCTGCATAGGTTATTAATGCAATTGTCTCCTGCCCCTATGCCCAGAGCCCTCCACGTGCCCAAGGGTCTGTGCTTGAGAGCATGGATTCTCCGCCCTTGAAAATCATCCAGTCCAGAGTTTTCAAAATGGTTTCCCAATCCTTTAACTAGGTGGCAAAATCTAATTTTTTAAAGGAAAGAAAAGAGCAGAAAATATCAGAGTACATCATATTTGTGGTAGGCAGAATTCTCAGATGACCTCCAAATGACCTTATATAATCTCCCCTTGAGTGTGGGCAGGAATGTGTGAATATGATGGGATATCACTCACAAGATTATGATAGTTATATAGCAGAGAAAGAGATTTTGCAGAAGTAATTAGGGTCCATTATCAGTTGACTTTGAGATTAATCAAGAGAGATTACCGTGGGTGGGCCTGATCTAATCAGGTAAACCCTCTAAAAGAGACTTCTCCTGCTGTCTTGAAGAAGAAAGCTGCCATGAATTCCACAGCTGCAAGGAAATGAATTCTGCCAACAACCATGTAAGCTTGGAAGAGGACCCCCAGCTTCTGAGAAGATGGCAGCCCAGCTGACTCCTTGACTGAAGCCTTGTGAGACCTTGAGCAGAGCATCCAACTAAGCAGTTCCTGGACTCTGACCCGTGAAAAGCATTGTTCTAAACCGCTAAGATTGTGGTAATTTGTCCACAGCAATAGAAAACGAATACAATACTCCAACAGTAAGGATAAGTATTATATTACGAAACTTTTCAGTTCTGTATATAGATACGTAAGTAATAGACCATGGTGTTAAGTACATTTTTCGTTTTGAATGTGATCAAATCTTTGAAAGCCACAGTTGCAGAGCGATTTATCCAAAGTCAAGCAGCCATTCACGAAAGAATCAAAACTGGAGTCTGAGCCTCCCTGGTCGCTGCTCCCTCTGTCAGCCGACATGGCTCGCCCTGTTGGGAAACATTAATTCTATTTTTGAGAAGACAGAGAGTGGAGAGGAGATGGTTTATCCTGGTCGAGTTGGCTCTTCATACAAGTCAGTTTGTCTTGGAACATCCTTCTTCGGCCAGATTAACTATCCCCCCTTCAGGGTCCAACTCACTATATGTTATTACTATGGGTTAAGTGCTTTACATAAATGATCTTGATTAATCCACACATTAGCCGAAGGAAGTAAACATTAATACCTCCATTTTCCAGATGAGAAAAGTGAAGCTGAGAAGTTAAGCAAAGCTTCCCAAAGACACAGAGCCGCTAAGTGGTAAACCCAGTATTCTAACTCATGTCTCCCTAATTCCAGTGTCTGAGCCTTCACAACACTTCTGACACCAAATATGTGGATTTTCCACATCAAGCAATTCTCCAATCCTCTGGAGACACCAACTGGGTATCTTACAATTTAATACGATTCTGATACTAACTACCCAGGTTAGGGGCTCAGTTCCACAAGACTGACTCTCCTCCGCCCCACTTCAGATGCCAACTGCAAGTAGTGGGTCCCCAGGTGACCCACACTTCTGCCCAACTTGGCTGCCCAACTGGTGATCAACTCAATTTCCAGCCCTCCTCCATCCCCAGGAGGTCCAGGGGTGCGGCTGAAAGTTCCAACCCTCTAATCACATGGTCGCTTGCTCCGGCAACCTCATTAGCATAAACTCAAGTGTGGTTGAAAGGGGCTTATCATAAATAATAAAAGATGCTCCTCTCCCCCATGCTCAGGAAATTACAAGAGCTTTAGGAGCTCTGTGCCAGGAGCCAGGATGAAGACCAAATACATATTTCTTATATCACAATATCATAGCACTTAACTAGTAAGTGTATTGCTCCCCACTTAAAATTTCTGTACACAGAAATTTAATTGGCTCAGACTTTGTGGCTGGGAGATGTCTTGGATTTTTTGACAAGCTACTTATCGATAGTAATATATACCTAACATTTACTGAGCACTTACTGTGGGCCAAGCACTGTGCAAGGCACTGTACGTTCATCATCTCATTAAATCTTCATGACTCTATGAAGTAAATCCTATCATTAGCCACAATTTACAGATAACAAAACTGAGACTCAGAGGGGTGCCATCAAGAAATAACTTATTGGGGATTATGCTAGGAATGCAAGGATAATTCACTATTAACTAACCCATTAATATAATTCACATTAATGGCTCTAAGGAGAAAAATCATATGATTTCACCTTAAATGATGATAAAGCCCTTGACAAAATTTTTAAAACGGTACAACCACTTTGGAAAACAGTTCGGCAGTTCCTCAAAAGGCTAAACACAAAGTTACCATATGAGCCAGTAATTCCACTCTTAGGTATAAACCCAAGAGAAATCAAAATGTATGTCCACATAGAAACTCACACAAAGATGTTCACAGAAGTATCATTCATAATAGCCAAAAAGTGGAAATGACCTAAATGTCCACCAAGAAATGAATGGATAAACAAAATGCGACACAGCCATGCAATGGATTATTATTTGTACATAAAAAGGAATGAAGTTCTGACACATGCTACAACATAGGTGAACCTTGAAAACATTACGCTAAGCGAAAGAAGCCAGGCAGAAAAGACTACATCTTCTATGGTTCCCTTTATATGAAATGTCCCGAGTAGACAAATTCGTACAGACAGAGAGATTAGTGGTTGCCCAAGGCTGGGGCAGGGTTGAGGGTTGCAGTAGGAATGGGGAACGACCATTAATGAGGACAGGGTTTCCTTTGGGGACATTAAAAATATTTTACAATTAGATTGTGATGACGGTTACACAACTCTGTGATTATACTGAAAACCACTGAACCGAAAACTTTAACGAGATGAAATTTATGTTATGTGAAATCTATCACAATGAAACTGTAAAACAAGAAAAGAAAAAAGGATAAAAAGAAGCAGTCCAGAGACCCTACTGGAAAGACCATATGGAGAGGCGCCGTGGAGAGAAGAGACCTGGGAACAACATGGGGAAGAGAGAGGCCCTGCCATCCAGCTTCCAGGTCAAGTCTTTCAACAACTGCAGCCCCAACCACCACATAGTGCAACTTACAGAGAACTCGAGCAAGACCAGCAGAAGAACTGCCCAGCTGAGCCCAAGCTACACTAAGCTGTGAAATGGATCTTGTTTCAAGTCACCGAGTTTTGGGGTAGTTTTTTACACGAGGATAAATGACCTAAACAGTCATTTTGGAAAAGGTACCATAGACTTCAAATGGGTCAGAGACCTAAATGCAAAAATGGAAACAGCACAAGTATTAGAAGAAAATGCAGGTAAATTCCTCTACAACCCGGGCATGGGGAAAATCTTTCTAATTTGTCTCAAAATGAAGATGCAATAACATAAGAGATCGATAAATTTAATTACGTAAAAAAGTTAAGCTTTTGCAAGGAAAAACTACGTAAAATCAAAACACAAGTGACAAATGCAGAAAAACTATTTACAACATATATCACAGATAAAGGATCAAAAACTCTAATATATAAATACCTTTTAAAAATTGAGGGAAAAGGACCAAAATCCTCCAGAAAAATGGGCAAAAGACATGAATAGAAAATGAACTACAAAAAGATGTAAAACGCACCCTTAAACATGAGTAGATGTTCAACCTCACTCATAATAAGATAAATGCAAATTCAAACTACACTAAGATAGCATTTCTTATCAAACTGGCAAAAATTCAACATCTTGACAATTTGCTCTGATGGTGAGACTGTGGAGAAGCGGGCGCTCATATGCTGATGGGAATGGAAAATGGTATAACCCCTATGGAGAGGAATCTGGCAATATGGAACAAGACTACGGATATGTTCACCCTTTGACCTGATAGTCCCATTTCCAAGAATCTACCCTGTAGATATACCTTGAACAATTTAGAAATATCCACTAAGTTGTTAATGCTACATTATCTGTAATATCAAAAAAATTATTAATATAGAAGATTGACTAAATAAATGGTGGAGTTTGGTTGAAATACTATGAAGTACTTGGGGTTGGCCTCTTGGTCAAGTGGTTAAAATTCTGTGTGCTCTACTTCAGCGGCTTGGGTTTTCGGATTCGGATCCCAGGCGTGGACCTGCTCCACTTGGCAGCCACGCTGTGGAGGCATCCCCCATACAAAATAGAGAAAGACTGGCATAGACGTTAGCTCAGGGCGAATCTTCCTCACACACACACAAACACTATGAAGTACTATAAAAAAAAGACTGGAAGATCTCTATGAACTGATTTCTAGAATATATTAAATGCAAAGTGCAAAGAATTACATATTATGTACTTCTGTACAAAAGATAAAAGGAAATAAGAAAACGTATGTATCCGCTTCGTTTTGAACCCCCCCCCCCCCCACTTCCGCCCCGCAGGAAGGATAAATCCGAAAACAATGAAGTGGATTACCCACAAGCAATAGGGAGTGAGCACGCTTCTCTGGATATACCTTTCAGTATATTTTTGATTCTTGGGAAGCACATTAATGTTCTATATACTCAAAAAATAAAATTAGGCAAAGAAGGATGGGAGGAAATTGAAATATTAACACAAACAAGAGCAAATGCCCCCAGACATGCTTGCTATTGTCTCTCAGTTCCAAACCCACCCTTTGATACTCTGCTCTGTGATGCTGGAGCAAAGACTCTGCAAACCGCATTTCCGCTCTGCCTCTCTGCGAGGCTCCGCCAACCAGAGGTACGGGGGCACCTCGAGCCTGGAGGAGGAGAAAGGGCTTGTTCCTTCTTGTTTGCCTCGATGCTTGCAATTCCTGTGAGTCTCCCTCCAGCAGTCCCCTTCACCCAGCAGCACCAGTTCCTTCTTGGAGCAGCAGCGAGTCGCAGCTTACGGTTTTTCCAGCACTTAGAAAACCAGACCCCTTACGCCGCTTCCAAGTCACCTGCACCAACCAGCGGGTACCGCCTTCTCAGAACGCGGGTTTCCATCTCTAAGGGCCTCTTCTACCCAACTCACAGACACCAGCCCCTGTCAAGTAGCGCCTTTTCCTCAGAGGGGGTCTCAGTTTCTACCGCACAGGTCCCTTCTTCTGAGTCTCTAAGTTTTAAAAATTCAAACTTCCTCTTTTTATTGCCTGAGCCGTAGCGGCCGTAGTGGTTAATTACAATTGCTACTATGAGAAGCTAGAGCAGCAGTTCTAAAAGTGGGTTTTGTGGATCCCTGTGGGGGGTCCTTGAGGCCCTTTATGAGATCCATGAGGTCAAAAATATTTTCAGACTAGTAATAAGACATTTTTGTTTTTCATTGTTTTGACATTTGCACTGATGGTGCAAAAGCAATGATGAGTAACACTACTGGCCCTTGAGCACGAATGAGCCTGTCACATCAAGGAAATAGTGTTTGTTGCTAATGATAAAATTTGAACTTTCAAGCTAAAAATTAGAAATTGGGAAAAGACACCTGCCATCGTGAGCTTGACTGTTCTCAATACTTCAAGACTTTTCTAATGAGACCGGTGGTGATATTAACCAATATGAATTTTTTTGGATAATGTAAAATGAAATGTGTCAACATCCAGAATATCTGCATTACTCAAGTCAACTGATAGTTTCCAATGACCAATGCATAGGATTAAAAATTATGCATGGGTAAAAGATCCATTCAAAGTAAGGGCAGACCAATGGATTTTAATATAACGGATTAACAAAATGTTTTGAGATATACTTTCAGATTCCACATTGCAACCAATCTTTAAGAAACTAACGTTTGTTTAGTTTTGGTGTACTATCAAAAGGGTAATTATAATTATCTGAAAAGTCTATTAAAATGATCTTCCTTTTTCTTATTACATACCTGTGTGAGGCTGGATTTTCTTCGTATACTTCAACTAAAACAACATATCACAATAGATTGAATACAGAAAAAGATGAGTATCCAGCTGTTTTCTATGAAACCAGACATTAAAGAAATTTGCAAAAATGTTAAATAATGCCACTATTCTCACTAAATTCTTTATATAGTTGTTTCTCATAAAAAACATGCTATTTATGGTAACATTCAATGGGCTTAATGTTCTTTTTTCCAGCTTTATTGAGATCTAACTGAACTACAACATTGTGTAAGTTTAAGGGGACGATATGATGATTTGATATATGTATAAATTGCAAAATGATTACCACAATAAGATTGGTTAACACACCCATCACCTCACATAGTTACCATTTTGTGTATGTGTATGGTAAGAACTTTTAAGATCTACTGTCTTAGCAACTTCCAAGTATACAAAACAGTATTATTAACCACAGTCCCCACGCTGCACGTTAGAGCCCCAGAGCTTACTTGTCTTAGGCCTGGGAGTTTGTTCTCTTTGACCGTCTTCACCCATTTCTCCTCCCACCCCACCACCTGTTGTTTTTAAATGAATTAAAAAATGAATATTGTAGGGGCCAGCCCGGTGGCATAGCGGTTAAGTTCATGCACTCTGCTTTGGCAGCTAGGGGATCCCAGGTTAGGATCCTGGGTGTGGACCTATGCACTGCTCATCAAGCCACGGTGTAGTGGCATCTCACATACAAAAAAGAGGAAGATTGGCACAGATGTTAGCTCAGTGACAATCTTCCTCACCAAAAAATAAATAAATATTGTAGAAAGTTCTCAGTTTCAACTGCTAATATTGGTGATAAATTCCAGTGTCTTTAGCCCACATAAAAGCTCCTTGGGGTCCTCAATGAATTTGTAAAAATGCAAAAAAACTCCAGAAACCAAAAATTTGGGGAACTGCTGCCTTAGAGTTCTTTTTTAACCTGTTCAGTTTCCTAGTTAACAACTTAATACCTATTTAACAAATATTTATATTAAATTCTCTCTGCTAAAATAACTTGTGGTTTCTGTCCCTTAGCTGGACCCTGACAGATTTACAAATGTATTTTAAACATGTGACATAACCACACAGAAGTGACGGGAAAAAGGGCTAATCCATATCATTTCTGAACACAACATTTTGATTATATACATTCAATCTAGTGAAAAAAAATCTTGAACTATTTTTAGTAAGTT
Source organism: Equus quagga (assembly GCF_021613505.1). Classification (NCBI taxonomy): domain Eukaryota; kingdom Metazoa; phylum Chordata; class Mammalia; order Perissodactyla; family Equidae; genus Equus; species Equus quagga. The sequence continues at coordinate 4,493,705 of NW_025799647.1, forward strand.
TATTTTTTATAAGAGCATGTTCTATAATAGTATAGTAGCAATTCTGAAACTATCAGGCAAATGAGTAAATATGTTGATGTTATTGGGAGCCAGGGTTCTTACTGTAGAGAAATGTTCTTACCGTGGAAGAGGGGAGATAGCATTATGGAATGGATTGGATTGGAGTTGTGTGTGTTAATATGAACTCATGACTTGCAAAATGTAAACACACACACATCTACAACCACCACCATTATTGCTGTCAAGATACAGAACACTTCATCACCCCCAGAAGTTCTCTTGTGTCCCTTTAGAGTTAATTCCCCTAAACTACTCCTAGCCCCCAGGTAACCTCTGATTTGCTGTCTGTGTCTTTTTTCTCTGACCTTTTTAAAGAATTGTCTGTATCATTGATTTTCAGCAATTTGATTATGATATGCCTTGATGTGGTTTTCTTTGCATTTATCCTACTATGAGATGGTTCAATTTCTTGAATCTGTGCGTTGATATTGGAATATTTTTCAGCCATTATTTTTTCAAGTAGTTTTTTCTACTTCCCTCCTTGTTCTATTGCTCCCATTACATGTATGTCAGACCTTGTGATATTGCCCCATGGGTCATTGAAACTTCGTTCATTTTTCTTCATTCTTTTTTTTTTATGTGCTTCAGTTTGGATAGTTTCTTCTTCTTCTTCTTCTTCTTTTTTTTTTTTTGTGAGGAAGATCGGCCCTGAGCTAACATCTGTTGCCAATCTTCCTTGTTTTGCTTGAGGAAAATTGTCATGGAGCTAACATCTATGCCAATTATGTTTATGTTTTCCTTTAAATCCTTGAACACATTTGTAACAGCTGTTTTAAGGTTCTTACCTTCTAATTGCATCATATCTCTCATTTCTTGACTTTTCTCCTGATCTTTTTACATGTCAAGTAACTTTCTTTCTTTCTTTCTTT